>NC_081405.1:185977568-186282568 GCF_030272615.1 Cryptomeria japonica
CTGACTTATGTTTTTGCGTATGTACAATTATGATTTTGGGCTTCTGGGGAGTCTCCTTAATAGGTTCTTTATTTTTCTCCTCCTTCTTCTCCCTCTCTACTCCTTTCTTGTTTGGAATTTCCTTTATACTCTCATCTAATTTTGTTTCCTCAGAAGAAACGGTCATGTATTTCCAGGTAGCCTTATGCTTTTTCTTTGTAGGATCAGTTGATTTAGAACTAGCAAGCTTAGTGGATGATGCTTCTAGTTTCTTGGAAGTCTTTGTTTGTACTGGGACCACATTGGGAGTGGCCTGAGCTACTTTTTGGGCTTCCTTTCCTCTTTCCTCTTCTGCTTCATCTCTTCTTTTTGGCCGGCTTCAATAGTTTTAACTTTCTATTCAACTTTTTCCATGTCATGTCCTTCACTTATAAGTGATTCCACTCTAACCTTAGTCATCTTCTTTCTAATTGTCAGTGCAACTTGTTCTTGGTGAACCTTAAGCCCTTTTTTGTGGGTTGTGCCAAGTTTTTCTTCTTTTCCATCTATTGGTGCCTACAGTAAGTGTTGTGCATAGGCATCCAATGTGGCCTCATCCACCTCATATCCCATAGGCATGATCCATATAATTCTGGGTTGGACAGCTTTCATCATGCACTAATCTTACTAACCATAAAACATATAGTATCCTTATACTTTTCCACTATTGACTTAGGAATCCTAGATCTATTTTTCAGTTCCTCTTGGAAAGTCTTGAAAAATGCCCATAAATTAGCATTACTCAACTCATCCCCTTTCCTATCCAAAATTTTACCTATCTGAGTTGCTACCGAGTGGACAAAAGCCCATTGAATCTTTCCAAAATTGGGAACAGTGCCCAAAAATTAAAATACCAAATAGATAATGAAAGAGCCATACCGGAAAGTATTCTTCTTGTCTTGCTTGATTTTCTGGAGGTTTGTCATGAGTTCTTTTAGCATTACACTACAAAGATCATAGTGTGCATCCTCCTTAACCATTTGATGAGAAACCAAAATATTATTGCCAGAGATAGAGTTCAGTTGGTTAGATAGATAAACCTTGTAACCAATAATCATTGTGGAAAACTTTACATCAATGTCCCTCACATCATCAACCCTCATTGATCGTCCATCAAAAGTAGCACCGGTGATTTTGTTGAGTTTGGCATTAGAAATTTTTCACCTAGGGTCTGGTACACCTCCAACCTTGTGTAAACAGGAGACATTCTTAATCACTTCCTCTATAATCATGTATAGCCAGTCAAACGAGATAAACTCTTCGTGAATGCAACTCAAAATATATCACACCCATTATGCCTCATCAAAGGTAGGAAAATCCATGAACTGGCTGAAACCCTTCCTCTACAAGTGTGCAAATTATGGTTTCAAATAGTTATTAGTGATCAGGTTTTCTGTGAAAATGCAAGACAACTCATATTCATCGAGCTCCTCAATATTGCAATGGATGTATGCCCTAATATCTTAAGTGTGAAGAATACCATGACAAACGCTCGAGAATGCTCCCAAAGGTTCATCCAGAAGTGACTTGAAAGGATGCTTCTTAAAAATAGGATGGGGAAGTTCTTGATTTCCACCACCAAAGGAGTGTCGATGTTGGATTATGAAGAAGCCATGATAACCAGATACCAAAACTAGGGTTTATGTAAACAAAAATACCTCAAGATACTACTAGGAGA
The DNA here is from genome assembly GCF_030272615.1 of Cryptomeria japonica. Lineage (NCBI taxonomy): Eukaryota > Viridiplantae > Streptophyta > Pinopsida > Cupressales > Cupressaceae > Cryptomeria > Cryptomeria japonica. Next base: position 185,979,265 of record NC_081405.1, read on the forward strand.
TGAAATCACTTTTGAAAGAAAGTGCTTGCACAAATTGCATTTGACTCTGAATTTCTCTATAAATCGCTCGATCGTTGTGTGAAGAAAATAACTTTACTTTTCCTTTTTATCACCGTTAACCCTAATTTTTCACTATCATAAATGTTGTCGGGAAACATTACTGGGTAACATAGTCTACGAGTAGGTTCTGGTAAATAGCTGGATTTTCCTAAGTACCTATCCACAATCAGAATTATCTAACTACAGATCCAATTCAGGGTATTCACATGATCTTCAATGATTTGCCTACCCCTAAGGCAAAGTACCTTAGTTACTAGTTGTATTTGCTATCGATGCACGACCTGATGACTCTACCAAGTGTTATACTAGTGGTGTATCTGATCTTCTTACCCATTTTTTCTCATGTTGTTTTTTGATGTCTTCTACTTTTGCCTTTCCCTTCTCATCTACTTTTCTATTAGTTGCCAATGGGTTCTTACTTCTACAATATTTGGCAGTATGTCCAACCTTGTTGCATGCATAATAGACAATATTGTCCTTCTAAATTGATTTGTTAAGCCCTTGATTTCATTGATTTCCTTGATTTCCTTCAGATCTAAATTGGTTAGCCATATGTCCAAATCTACTACATGCATGACATCTTACATTTCCAAGACCGGTGAATGATGCATTGTTTTGATTATTCCTATTTCTGCACTGACTAGCCATATGACCATATTTATTACAAACAAATCATGTACCACTGAATTTGCGAGCATTTGGTTGTCTTACCGATGATTTCTGGTTCCAATTGTTGGTATGATTTTTCTTCTAAGTAGATATTGATCTTGTTGTATAGTACCAAAGCTTTCTTCTTCTTCATAACCAAGACCCCTCTTGTCTTTAACATCTCTTTGATTCTTCAATAGTTTATCAAGTTTAGTAGAGCTATCCTTGAACTTGTCCTTGTACTCATTTGCAATAACCAAGTCATCCCTCATGATTATAATCTCTCTCAAGTTCTTGTTCATTGTTCTGGGAATGGGTCAACTCAAGTTTTAGCATGCCATTATCATAAGTCAATTTGTTGCATTCATCAGATCTATCCTTCAATGCTTGAGCTAGGTTTTCTTCATTTTTATTTTTATCCTCAATCTCCTTGCACATCCTCATGGTTAGAGCTTTCATAACATTCTTCAATATAGTGTTCTCCTGAGTGAGTTTTTGACATTGATCCTTCATAGCATCTTCCTCATCACTGTTCTAATTTTGTAATTGATCATAGAGTTCCTTCCTCTTAGCCTTAACAACTGAAATCTTTCCTTGTAATGAAATGATGTGTTCTCTGGCTTTCTTCAGTTCATTTTTCAATTTATTGTTCTCCATCTACTCATTATCAAGATCCTCAAGAGAAAATCGAAGTTGTTGTTCTAGTCCGGTTTCCATTGATTCCAAATTTTGGATCATCCTCAAGCGGATAAACTTCTTTTGAGGAACCAAGCTCTGATACCAATTGTTGGAATCGAAGAACACTGAGAGGGGAGGGTGAATCAATGTTCTACCGACAATGTTAGTTTTGAACTTACTGCTTATTAACCAATTAACAATAAATAAAATTAAAGTTCATACACCAAATAAAACATAAAGAGGTAACACCATAACACCAATTTTTGTATGTGGAAAACCCTGCAAAGGGAATACCCACAGTGGGGATAATACCCATAATATTTATATACTTGATCAAGGTATACAAATATTACATAAAGGGGATTGCAGATGCAATCAGGCCAATTGCCTAGAGCTCACTACTCAACACAAAAGAAGTCTCACTTACTTACAAAGCATTACAAAGTAAATACAAGAAGTATGAACTTATAAGATGCATCTGACCATGCTAGATAAGTTATGGTTCATGCTCTGATAACCTTCATTATATATCGGTTTGTTGATGCTCTATTATGCCCTGTTCTTCTACTGGTTAAGTTGTGCATGTGAAACTGCACACAAGCTCTCCCAATCGTTGACCAAAATCCATACCGATAATCTATGAATAATTCGCAACCAAAATTTGCATTCCAAAAACTTCATTGATCCATCGCTGAAAGGATATCCTTAAATATCCTCCTAACTTCCACCATGTTGGCCTTAATGAAAAGTATAAACCTGTCGGTTGTCGGATCATAATGAATTTCAAACATAATCCCAATGATCATGTCAACCTTCACACATTACCATAAATTCCATAAAATAAATAATCGGGGCCATAAGATCTCTTAGTCAGGTCCTATCCATTATCGGGTTCCAAATACATGTTATCGGGATCAGGACTTAGCCGGTTGTGAAGCAAAGTGAATACCAAATAAGTGTAATTAATGCTGGTTAACCCAAACAAATAATATGTACACTTGGAGATGAGTTCCCATGAGTTAAAATCATCTGAAGATGAGTTTCCATCAATGACAACCCAAAATGCAATTAACTATTTCTGGATGAGTGCCAATTGTCAACATAAGATCTATATTTTTTAGAAGCATAAAGAAATTGCATAGAGCTTGTCACCATACATAGAATATAGCAGCTTGATTATATAATCCAATATGGTATGTTATTCAAGATAATTTTGTTGTGTTGTTTGAAAATTTCCATTAGACATAACTTGATAAAAGAAAAGAAAAGTGGAGGATTAGGAGGACAATTTGAGAGAAAAAATATTGTTGCCTTATTTAGTAAATAATATTATTGGCCACACTTGTATTAGGATGTCATAAATTATGTACAAAGTTGTGGAGTATATTAGATGGCTAAGAGAAAGAGTCAAAATATTTGTTTCTATCATCCTTTACTTATACTTAAAACACCATGGGAAGAAATTAGCATTGATGTTGTACTTGATTTATCAAGAACATGGAGAGGTCATGATTCTATTTTTGTAGTGGTTGATAGATTTTCTAAGATTTGACATTTAATTCCTTTCTTGAAGATAAATGATGTTCATATTGTTGATGTTTTTTAGGGAGGTGGTTAGACTTCATAATTTTTCCAAGAGCATGGTTTTTTATGGAAACATCTGTTTTACACATTATCTTTAGACAAAATTATGTAAGAAGATGAAGGTGTCTAAAGTTTACTTCTATGCACCATCCATGAATTTATGATCGAAAAAAGGTTGAAACATAAGTTTAGAGAATCTTTTGAGATGCTTGATGAGACAAAATAAAAAGATATTGGATTTTATTTTTTCATAGAATGAGTTTGCATACAAAAAAATAATAAATAGAAGTAGACAAAAATCACCATTCTAGATCATATATAGAAGCAGTCTAAGAAATAAGAGAAGTATATGTGTAGAATATTTTGTAAAGAATATCAAGGACCAACATGAAGAGGTAAGGAAACATATTACAAAAATGAATAATCAACATAAATATAAAGCATTGTATAAAAAGGAGAATCAAAGGATTTAGAGTTAGAGAAAAGATTATGGCCACCTTAGGAAGGAAAAGTTTCTTTTAAGAACATATAATAAGAAAACGATGAAGAAATTTGGATCCTAAAAGATTTTAAAGAAGCTTGAGTTAGTGAATACCAATGAAGCGGAGCTACCATGTGGTATAAATATTTCACCAATTTCAATATTTACATATGATTTATTTAGTATCATGAGTTCAACATAGAAGATATAATAGTAGAAGAGAAATGGCATATCCCAATACCTATTAAATAGAGAGGGAAGAAAAAGGGGATATCTTAGATGGCCACATGGGAAGGAGCACCAAAAAATAGGTAGTATGAGGAATATTTTGGAGAATGAAAAGGAATACCTATTAAAGATTCATCATGTTTTCTAAAGTAAAGGTTAATCATATTGGTCTTCCTCAAACATTAGATATGTGATAAGGTCACTTCTCAAATTTCCCTATGTGTTTATTGCAAGAGAATCAAAAGGAATAAGAGAAATCTCGCATATGACAAATAAAATATTTCTTATTCTATTTTTTGTTTGTTTGGCTAATACTTGTGAATATTATTTCCTCCAAAATTTTCAAAAAGGGATAAATTAGTAGGTAATTGTATTCAAAAATATTTGCATTTGAGCATGTAGAGACCTAAAATTTTACTCAAAGCTCCAAAATTAAAAACCTATATTTTGTGTAAGTTTCAAGCCAAGATCAAGCTTATATGGTAATATATTAAATATTTAAGCTTCCAAAATTCTTGTAGTTCCTTAAGATTAGATTCTGAAGCTTCAAATGAGCTTTGGACGCCCCAAAAAATGGAAAAATGCCACTTATCCAATTTTTGGCATATAGAGCACATAGAGTACTTCAATTTAAAGAAAAATAAACCTAATCAGGTGCTTCATTGAGATCCTCCATTAAATTTTTAATGTGTCTCAATAAGCTAATTAATACAATCCCATAAAACTCAAAACTTAACACAAGAAGAGAGGATATATTTTCTAAAATTATCCTTAAAAATGTAATTCTCCAATGCTCTAATGAGGCTTTTATCTGTACCTATGAAAATTAACAACAAAAGTTGAGTATATCTTATAAATTTCCAAATTCATAAAACCTCCTAAAAAATCCTTTCACATAATTTCTATAATAGCTTCAAAAATTCCATATTCTTGGGAAAATAAAACTTTATACATTCTTGTTACCATTATTTCACTCCTAAATATCATTTATCTTGCAATGGAAGTTGACAACAAAGAAGCATCCACGATATGTTGAAAGTTACAAAAATAGGAGTCTTGATATTTATGAATCGACAAGATTCCATACTTTGGATATAATAAGAACCGCTTAGTAAGAATAATGATAAGGTTCTCTAAATTAATTAATTATGATTCATTAACCATCACCAACATTTTCAAAATTAAATTTTATTTTCCTCTAAAATTTATATAATATTATGTACTTAAAAACACCTCAAAATATCATCATCAATCACTAATTCTTATGACTAATCTATGCATCTATTTGATAAATAATCATCTACTATGTTTCCCTCCCTCTAATAATGATAAATTAAAAAATTAGGGAAACTATCTAGAATAAACGACTGACCTTTTAAAATATTGACTATTTTATAGTATATTGAATTCCTATTTATTAAATAATGATTGACTATCAATGAGTCTCCTTCCATAACAATATTGTTAGGATTGTAAAATTTTACTAGTTGTAAGCTAAGGAAGAGTGCTTTAGACTCTACTTTAATATTTGTTCTCACTTCAATCACTATACTAAAATAATATCAAATAAAATAACCCACTCTACATAGGACTAACTTACCCTAAGGTAGACCATCAATGTTCAATTTTCATAGAATTGGCCTCGAAGTGGGTTATACTTGAATTATCAGTGATCAATTGATGAATGAATAAATTAGAAAACCCACTAGAGCTAAAGAGATAATTTATTCTATTTTCTCAATATTTCCCAATTTCAAGAAAAAGTAGTGCATTTTTTAAGTGATTTGGATAAGTAAATAATCATAACTAGATCATTGTGATAGAAATGTCCAATTTTCATAACAATATCTTTCATCATGTTTCTTTCTATTGAATAATCGTACAATTATCTTCCTCTTAAATTATTTGTATAAATAATAAAAGTATATTATTTCATACACATGATAATATATCCTTGGATCTTCTTGTTAGCTAGAATTTTAATACTTATAACAATAATTTTACAAGGATGATTTTTCGTTTAATTTCTTCATTAACAAGTCCCAAAATTTTAAAGAAAAGACATAACTTAGAAATCAGTTTTCATTGGTTTCTCCAACATACCTATAGATAGGACACCTCAAAGGTCTAGTGAAACTAATATTCTAAAGTATTATCCTTCTTTATAAATCTCATTAAATTTGAGACGAAAGCCTTAGCCTTAGGCAAGTAGTGTGTTTGTCAATAATTTGTCATTGGAAAAACTCAATCTTCTAGGTCAACCATGTAATAGAATTGTTAGTGCCTATATATTTAGGCTTCAATAGTATGTCCAAATCATTCATTTTATTCTTTATTCAAATGATTTGACCTTCCCATATGATATAATGGACCTATCATATGAAGAGGTCAACATAAAAAGTTGTAGAGGGGGAAAAGTGAACCAAACTGATAGGCAAATAACAACCTCTTGAGGACCCACTAGAATACCTCTCCAGTTGAGATGAGTACAAAGCTTAATGTTGTTACGTACCCTATACATAACAAAAGGTAGGTCATAGAGGCATCCTGATGCCCTCCACCAACTCTCTATCTAAGGACATGCATGCAGGTCTTAGATGACAATGTGACACACTAGCATCCCATAAAAACAAAGTAGAGAGTTTCGTACAAAGAGATCAAAGTGACAGATGCATGTTCTAGATAAAATAAAACTAGATGAATGCATAACAGAAAGAAAAAAATTACTATAGAAAGGGAAGAGGATAAATGAAAGAGAGAAAGGCAAGGATCTTACAGCTGGCCTATGATTGAAGCCTCTACCAACAAGCTCTTTGCCAATAAAACCTTCACACAAGAAAGAAAAGAAAAATATTGGATTTGTCTTTAGAGGTCTTCCATAGTCAAACCCCTATTTTGGTGTTTCCATCTCAATGGACAACTAGATAAATTGATTCATAAAATGATAATGAAATAGAAAATAAGGTATGATGTAAATATGCTAATGGAGATAATAAAGAAGAGGGAAGAAGAACTCCCATTCTATGCCCAAATCCAAGGGCTCACTAAGTGAAGAGAATGAAAATCCTCTTCAAAGCACAAAAATAATGAGAGCCTCAAGCACAAAGAAGAGCTAAGAGTGTTGGAAATAATGATTAAAAAGATTCAATGACATGAATAGAAAGCAGTAGGAATGATCTTGAAGCTAGAGAGGTCTCAAATGAGTTACTACAAAGCTAAAATGAAGAAAAAGAGGGAAGATATATATGCTAGGAGTGAAACCAACATCAGAGGTCACTAAGACGGGTGTTATGAACTCTACCAATTATAGGCATAACACTCAAATGACTACCTATGAATTGCAGATTCACAAGACACTAGCACAACACATGAACATGTCCATGATGTGTTGGAGCCCACAAGTCATACAATCAATGAGGTTGGAGAAAAGGAAAAAATAGTGGATGATGGAGCAAGCCACATGGACAAAAGGACAAAGAGGTGAAGAAGGTCCCCATTTAGCATAAAGTGAAGGCGCTTATGTAGCATGTAATTGCATGGGATGAAATTTATGATACTACATTTTTCCCTCACTTTAGTTAGCATATTACTATCACAAGATGTGAGCTAAAGTAGAGATATTTTACTAAGATATGAAGGGCAAGCAGAAATTTATAACCTTACAAAGATGCCCCCTAGAGAAGAAACCTGAACCTTTGTAAGATTTTACTAGGTTGTTGTTGGGATCCAAGAACACTGAGAGGGGGGTGAATCAGTGTTTTGTTGGTTAGAATATTATTAACCTTATTATCAAATCCACTTATTAACCAGTATGCATAAAAGAAAGTAACAAGTAATAGCAAGTAATAGAAATGCAACCATGAAAATCAACACCATACCACAAAGATTTATACATGGAAAACCTCAAAGAGGAAAAACCACGGTGGGATTGGTGACCCACAATATCTATCCATTGGCCAAATGAATAAAAATTACAAGATGGGCCTGCACATGCAGGAAGGCCAACAGCCTAGAGCGCACTACTCATCAAAAAAGGATCCTCACAAACTACATATATGAAATACTGAATTACAAACAAAATTTGAACTCTAAATGTTCATCTAACATGCTGGATGAGTTTCGGTTTAAGCACTATCTGTACAAGTTTAAACTCTAACCTCGCTTACTGATAACTTAGATCTATCTCCAATCCTGTAGACAAATAACCAAGACCTGCTATAGATATTTACATTTGGATTCTGTCGATCAAGATCTCACTTGCATAATATCACATAACCTATTGCATTTGTATATCCAAAATGACCTAACCGGGTTGACTTTTATACCCATTTACATGTATAAACATAAATGCCTTATGTCGGCTTACAATCATATTTCAAAAGATATGAGACATGTCATCCTAGACAAAATATAAACATAAAGTTATATGATTGTTGCCACTTCCATGTTTGCAGGATCAATCTCCTATGTCAGCCTTAGAATACCGGTTCCAAGTTTTTCAGTTACATGCCCATCGGTTCGTCGAATGTCAGTGATATGAATGTTGGTTACTTTGATTATCATATCTTCCATGAAGTGTGTTTCTATCAATGACAACACCTAGAACCCGGATGAGTGTCAATTTCCAACAATCTCCCCCTTTGGCATTGATGGCAACACTCATTTGAAAAATGGATCATTGAAGTGTTGTACCAGTTCCTGTCCCAAATCTGATCTCCCAAAGCTACTCCCCCTGAGCTATACATTACATCTTATGTCCCTTAACATTTTTCACATCCAACCTCACCCCCTTTGACAACAATGTCAAAGGTCAGGGCAAAGAATAAGAACTGAATAAAATTTTATACAAATCAAAATTCTGAATATCAGATCTAGATGTACTTGAAAATATCCGGATAAGCACCCTTCAAAAATCCCAAATAAGTATCCCAGTCAGTCTTTAAAGTTCTCAAAATTTATACAAACACATTCAGAATGTAAACATGTAATTATTCTTTTGTTAGGGTTGTCAATGAGGGCATATTCATCTGTACCATACATTCTCACTTATGAAGTAACAAAGTATTAAGTCAAGGACTAACCAAACCTCTTAATTCTCTGGCCCACCAGATTAACTTGTCTTGTTCCTTCTCCAAGGCTGAAATTTATAACTTTAAAAGAAAAGTTTGACCATCAACATAGCTTGTCAATAACTCAATACCATAAAAACTAAATACAAGTTGTTCCAACTTGTCCTTATCCGCCTTAATTTTATTATCCAGGTCTGTTATTAGTTTGGTTGTGTTAGTGCAAGACCGATATATACGAATACACTGGTGAAGTGCTTCATAAATCCTTGTTATTTCTTCTGTCAGCTTAGCTTTATTTGATGTGATCATATTATCACAAGTCACCTTCCTAGCTGTATTATATCTTTCCACCAACTATCGGTTTGACACTTATTGAAGAGTTTTGTACTCTTTTGCAATGTGCTCAGTCAAAACTTTCAACTTATCAGAGGGACTTGCAACCTAATCTATCTTGCATTCTGATGCAAGCTACTGCAAAATTGGAATTGCCTGCTCAATAACCTACTTATCCTCCGATCCTTCTTTCTTCAATTTTTGAGCTGCAACAAACATTAATTCAAAACTGCTTAGCTCCTCAATATTGTTTTTCTCAAAATGACCAAAATATTCTTGACCGAATGAGTCAAATGCCAACAATGAGGGGTCAACATTTGGTGAAGGTGTTGGTACCCTAACTTTAGTCTATTCAACCTATCCTTTCTCCTCTTCCTTTTGTTCTACTTTATCCTTTACCTTCTCCTCAACATCGATAGCTTTGCCACTTGGTGCAGTTATTTTTGCTACCTCTACCTCATGAATTTCAATTGTATCAACATCAATTGCCGGAGGAGGATTGTCCTCAATATTATCTACCAGTTTGTTGATCTATACATCTTTTACAGGTGTTACTATCGGAGGAATGGCTTCAGTTATTCTCTGTTCCAAAACTTGTGGATCTTCACCTAGTATACCTTTACCCTTAGCATCAATCAGGATGCCTAGAATGTTAGACTTAGGAGGTATATCTGGTGATGTAAAGAAACCTGGTTTATCAACAAATAATTTAACCCATGCCTCGTGGGTTTCCTTGACTATTTCATTCAATGAGTTTCCTTGACTATTTCATTCACTCTGCCCACCATAAGACTTATATGTCGATTTTTACTCCCAAAAAAAAATTTATTAGAAAAATCTAGACATTGTTGCATCTCATCTCCAGTAATAGCACCACAAACAGTCAACAATTCCTAAAGCTTTATATGTTTATCTTCCTCAAAAGAAGATAATCTCCTAGCATCTAACTTATTATATAAATCTGTCAGTATTTGCTTCTCAATCTCAAGTAAAGATTTTTTATATATATCTAAGTATAACAAAACTAGTTCTTCTATCTCCTTTTGATCTTTATCATCCATATCGACATAACAATGTTGTATATTACTCAAAATACCAGCCTTTGTAATTTGATCAATTAATTCAGCAATAAAAAGAGGACTAATAACCTTAATACTTTTTCTAGATTCAAGATATATCTAGATCTGATTTCTTCTTCTTACCAGGGGTGGGAGCGAACTCCTTGACCAGTTTTCTTTTCTCAATAGGCTACCTCTCCTTCAAAATTTTCTTCTGAGTTGTTGGAGGAGTGACTTTTGTTTTCTGCAGCTTCCCTTCCTTAGGCTTCTTCCTCTGAATTCTCATATAGATCTTAGGAATCTTTTGGGGTTCCTCCTCAGTCTCAAAACCAGATGCAACAAGGGAAATGAAGGTATCTAGTTTCTTCCTCTTCATTATACCCTTACTAGTTCATTGTCAGAGAAGCTTGTACTATTGCCAGAGGAGATGTCTATGCTAAACCAATGATTTGTTTAATATTAGAGGATAGCCTATCCAACCTTCTTTATCTATTCTTCCCTTTTCTTCTTGTTGAAACCTACATGCACTTCTGATTCCTTCTACTTTGTAGTTCCAAAAGTTTTCTCCTTCTCATCAACCGAGGCATCTATAAGAATTTTGGCATAAAGGTCCAAGATCTATGCATCAACCTCATAGCCCATTTTAGTAACCTAGATTGTTCTAGGCTACACTGCCTCCATTAAATTTTCATCCTTTTTTACCATGAAGCAGATGTTGGTAGAGTATTTATCAACTATATGCTTAGGAATCCTTTCCCTCTTCTTCATTGCTTTCTGGAATTCTTTGAAATAAGCCCACATAATGGAGTCTCTATCTAGTCCCAAATTCCTCAAGGCATCCTTAATTTGTTTTCCCACCAGTATATCAAAGGCCCATTGCCTCTTATCAGATCCTAGTATCTCATTTAGAAAGAAAAGGATTAAAAAAACAATGAGATTTCCACACCAGAATGTACCTTTCTTTTTCTCCCTTAGTCTTTCCCAAATTCAAAATCAATTCACCGCACATCCATTGACATAAATCATATTTCTCATTTTCTTTTACCATCTTGTGTGCATGGTAGATACATGAACTAGAAACAAAGTTCAACCGATTGGATTGAGTTACCTTCTATCTGATTACCATGCTTGCAAATAGAACATATTTGTCCCTGATGGTGCTAATCTACGTCGACCGGTTGTCAAAGGTGGCACCGGTTAGCTTGTTTACTTCATTGTTTGAAATCTTCCTCTTGCTCGGCATATGTCTAACTTGAAGTAAACCAATGATAGCATAAATTGCCTCCTTGGTGATTTTGTAGGGTCGGTCAAGCCACATGAACTCATCATGGACTTGAATCAACACGTACCAAATCATCTCATCCTCGAACTCAGGCATCTCCAGAATATTGGCAAAACCTTTATCTTTCACAATTTAAAATTCTGGTTTGATCAACCCATCCTTGTTTAGCAAAGTGGACATGTACATTGACTTAATCTTCGATGATCCCATATCCTCTAAAGTACAGTGAATATAGGATCTCACATCTTCCACATAGAAAACTTTGTCAGGAACCCTAGAAAATGCATCGATTGAGTTATTGACCTTTGCTATTTGGGGGAATTGCTTGAATTCTGGATGTGGACGATCCTTAATGACCACCACAATAGGGGTAGCCACATCTATCAGAGCGAGAGAAGATCTAGAAGCCATTTTGATTTTAGAAAAATAGCTTGAAAATGGAGAAAATACCTCTCAGCCTATGTTGGTGAAAACCCTTAGAAATCCACTCCAAAAATACTATAAATAGCTAGAAAATACTCTTAATCACCTTGATTGCCTTAAACTAGCTCTGCTTTTCTCTAAGTGTTGTGTGATCGGAATGAAGCAACTTTTCCCTTTTATTCTATGAAACCCTAATTTCTTATTGACATTAATGCTTGTTGGCATATCATACCGGATTCAAAATCCATTATCTCAGAACCAGCGAACCTTCAGATTGACTTCACCAAACTTTGAAACAAGTTTTCAGACCACTACCGGGGGTAGCGCAAGATTTTTCATTAATTTGCCTCCCCCTAAGGGTAATGCCTTATTTACCAAATGAGTTTCCTACCAGTGCAGGAACATTATGCTCTATCGGTTGAGTAACTAGGGAATTTGCCTTTGTCAATTGATCTTCAGACTTCGTAACCCACTTTTTAGCATGAGCTTGCTAGATTTCATCAACCTTTTCCTTTCCCTTCTCATTGGATGTGTCATTCATTTCCGATGTATTCTTGCTTCTGTAATATTTGGCAATGTGTCTTGTTTTGTTGCATGCATAGCAAATAACATTGTTCTTCTAAATTTCCTTGTCATATCCTTGAGCATTATTTGACGTACAGTGATTATCCATATGTCCAAAATTTTCACATGCATGACATCTCACATTCATTCTACAATATTCTATCTTATGACCATACTTTTTACAATTTGAACATTGACGAGAATTGAATTATTATTCTGATTTGCTCTATTTCTGCATTGACTTTCTCTATGACCAAACTTATTGAAAACAAAGCATCTACCATTAAATGTATGTGCATTGAGTTGTCTTACGAGTGATTTCTGATTCCAGTTGACCTTCTAACCGAATGTGTTATCCTAATTTGCAGTACTGGAGCTTTCTCCATGCTCAAATCCAAGACCTCTAGTGTCTCCAGTGTCTCTTTGATCCTTCAATAATTCATCAAGCTTTTCAGAACTAGCCTTAAACTTGTCTTTTTATTCATTTGCAGCATCAAGATCTCCTCTTAGTATTGTTATCATTATTTCCAACTCTTGCTCATTGTTTTCTGATTGCACCAATTCAGTTCTCAACACATCGTTATCACGTGCCAACCTAATGCATTCCTTAGCTCTGTCTTTAGAAATAACAAAAGATTTTCTTCATTCTTCTTCTAGTCTTCAATCTCCTTGTACATCCTCATGGTTATGGCTTTCATTTCATTCTTCATGAGACCATTCTCCTGACTCAGCTTCTAACATAATTCATTAAGGGCATTCTTCTCTTCATCATCCAGACTTTGTAAGATTTCCTTCCTTTTAGCTTGAGCAGATGATAACCTCTTCTATAGGGTAAGGATGAATTCCTTTGCAGAATTAAACTCATCTTGAAGCTTCAATTTCTTCAACCTTTCAACATCATATTCTTCAAGTTCTTTCTCTATACTCATCTCCATGGATTCTGGATTTAAGATCTTCCTCAAGTTGTTGGACTTATTCTAAGGAACGGGGATCTGATACCAATTGTTGGGATCCAAGAACACTAAGGGGGGGGTGAATCAATATTTTTTTGGTTAGAATATTTTTAACCTTATTATAAAATCCACTTATTAACCAGTATGTATAAAAGAAAGTAATAGAAAGTAATAGTAATGCAACCATAGAAATCAACAACATAACAAAGAGATTTGTACGTGGAAAACCTCAAAGAGGAAAAACTACAGTTGGATTAGTGACCCACAATATCTATCCATTGGCCAAATGAATAAATATTACAAGAGGGTCCTACAATTGGAGGAAGTCCAATAGCCTAGAGTGCACTGCTCATCAAAAAAGGAGCCTCACTTACTACAAATATGAAATACTGAATTACAAGCAAATTTTAACTCTGAGTGTGCATGTGACATGCTAGATGAGTTTTGGTTTAAGCACTATTTGTGCTAGTTTATACTGTAACCTCCCTTATAGGTAACTTAGATATCTCTTCAATCCTCTAGACAAATAACCAAGACCAACTATAGATCTTTACATTTTCATTATGTCAATCAATATCTCGCTTACATAACATCACATAACCTATTGCATCTTTATATCCAAAATGACCTAACCAGGATGACTTTTATACCCATTTACATGTATAAACATAAATGGCTTATGTCCTCTTACAATCATATTTTAAAAGATATGAGAGAAGTCGGCCCAGACAAAATATAAACATAAAACTATATGATTGTTGTCGCTTATATGTTTTCCGGATCAATCTCCTATGTTGGCCTTAGAATATCGGTTCCAAATTTTCCGATTACATGCCTACCAGTTCCCTGAATGTCAGTGATATGAATGTCAGTTACCATGATTGTTGGATCTTCCATGAAATGTGTTGCCATCAATGACAACACCTAGAACCCAAATGAGTGTCAATTACCAATAGTTGTTTCATCAAAAACATGTTAGCTACAAATAAACATGTTAGATGAAAAAGAAAAAATTCCAATAAAATGATATGATTAGACACTAAGATATAAAGATAGTGATTTATGAGAAAAAGATTTCATCAGTAAGGGTAGCACGTTGTATTATGCTAGAAAGTCATATGATAGGGCAACCATAAATTTATTTGGTTTGGCTCACACAAAAGGAAAAAGATCAAGTGGATTGGCCCCCACAAAGGCAACTGATAAAAAGGATCAAGTGGATTGTGCCCTACAAAGGCAATAGATAATAAGATCAAGTTGATTGACCCCCACAAAGGCAATAGATAAAAATGATCAAATATATTGACCCCAACAACATCATCAAAAAATTAAAGGCATGGGGAGATCCACTAATTAGGTGTTAGAACCCATAGTAGTGAGACGAGACAATGTATATAGTTTCTTATGAGTATTCATCATGGTGTTTGTAATGTTGTGAAAAATTAGGGTTTCACCCAATGATGTAGTAAAACCCTTTTTTTTTTTTCTTAAAGACTAATTACATTAAAGAGAAGTGAATATAATGGATCTATCTTTAATCCAACAAAGATAGGGTTGAGGATTCTAATTAGATTCTGCAATTAGGATTTAACACCCTCTCTTTAAGTTTAATTGTGAAAATGCTAAAATTAGGGTAAATGGGATGATAGTGAAAAGAGTGTACATAAAAAGTGAGCTATAGCCATCAATCAGAGACACAAACATGGATCTGAGCAATATTTGTATGTTTGAATGTATTCCCAAAAGGTCAACCTGAATTGTTGAGATCGGAATGTTGGTCACTCTAGTCCTTTGCACTTTTCACCATCCAAAGGGGAATATATTCATCTTTGCAAATAATGTCTATTTTGAAATCTATAGCTCTGTACTTGTTCTTACACATAGTAGAGAAGGGAAAATGGTTGGGAATAGGGGTTTTCCTAAGTCAAACCCTAGTTTATGAATTAACCTTGAATGAGTGCAAATAGTAAAATAAATAATGGAAATAATATACCTCTGATTCGCAATTGTTGATGATAATGATTTGTTTCTTGAATGTAATCACATATGTTATATAAAATGGTATGAAGATGACAAAACCCTAATCATGCATGCAACCTTGCATATGAATGATGTAATTTTGCTCCACAATGGTTGAATGAGGTGATGAATAATGATGACTAGAAAGTACTCAACTAATACTGAGAGAGGGGGGTGAATCAGTATAGACAAAAACTTTTCTCAACAACTCAAATAGCAAAGACTGCACTAACCGATAAACAATATCACCAATCTAAAATAGGGTACTATAGGTGAAACATAGAATGACTATGAAAGACATAAACCGGTAACACCTAGATCTTCACCACACCTAATATCTTCTTTCCACATCACCCATATGCATAAACAAGTAATAAATCAGAAATATAAAGACCATTGGATTAGCATGCATTTAACAGAGAATAATAATCATCACATGAAAAGGCATCACACATGACACACTGATTTTTCACGTGGAAACCCAACTGGGAAAAACCATGGTGGGGATGAATACCCACAAGTTGTTCTTTTAACTCTTCCGAAGTTCACTCTATTAGGAGCCTAATCCAGTTAAGGAGTTTACAATAGGTTCTGCTAGGAACTGATCCTGCTAGGGATCACCCGGTTAAGGGATGGCTAAATACCCGATTAAAGGTTAAAACCCTGTTAAACGTTACCTCATAAGAGGATTTGAAGAACTCATTGAATTGAGTCAGCATTTAAAAGGATTTACACAAAGCCTATTAAAGCTACCTGGATAAGGGATTTTCCAACTGCTGAAATGGTTAGAAGTCAATAGGTAATACACTGATCTGATAACAACACTCAATGCCAAGGCAGATCCATTTTAGCTCCTTTACTTCTGCAATCACACTTTGTAGGTAACAACACACTTCTCCAGTCTGGCAAGAATCAAGTATCTCTTCACTTCAATACACACATAACATTTGCCAACAACTTCACAATGCAAATCATCATCAACCTTATAGAAAATAGATAGGTCGGTAGCATAAACCCTAAACCCTAAACATTTAGGTTATCAATACAGTCGGTCCAATCCTGACCGTTCAAACATATTGCATTGAATAAAACATTCTTGAACAAATCTCAAGACGTTCTCCATCATTCATTCTATGCCATTTCTAGAGGCTGATAACCCATCACATGCTCTCCACCATTTATTGAGACTTTGCACATTCCCAAGGTAGATAGGATCAATCTTCTTCATGCAAGATCCTCAATAAAATCCTTCACGCACACAAGGCTAACATGCCAACATGATTTTAGCTCCATTTCAATGCTAACCCATCATAGGATGTCATCGATCGAGTCACACAAACTTGGAATGTATTAACCAGAAACCCTGATACAAACTTTCCATATACCGATTCACATCTTCATACCAGCTCTCTTGCCAGTTTGCTTACTTCAATATACTAGTTCATACTTTAACATATTGACATCAATGACAACATACAATATCATCATGTCATCAAACTTCTGCACATATGCCAACAATATCCCCCTTTGACATTGATGGCAATATACAAAGATATCTCTTCACTTCACATCTTCCCCACAATACTGCAGATATCTTCTCTACTTCACATCTTCTCCCCCTTTGACAAAAATGCCAAAGTGGAGGCATAAACAGCTATGTTCCACTATGCTACTCCCATAAGGAGTAGAATCCTTCAACACACCAATCTTGAAAATATTTGACAATACAATACCTAACTAATGTGGAGAACAAACCTTTAGCTCACCTCTTGAAGGGGCAGTACCCTTAATTCACCTCTTAAATAGGTAAATGTAGCCTTTGGTAGAGGCTTGGTGAATATATCTACTAACTGCTCCTTACTAGAAACATGTTCCAATATGACTTCTTTGTTCTGAACCTTCTCCCTCAAGAAATGATACTTGAGCTGGAAGTGCTTGGTTCTAGCATACAAAACCGGATTCTTAGAGATATTAATTGCACTTGTTTTATCACAAAATATACTCACTGGTTCAATTACAGGGACTTTGAAACCACTTAATACATGCTTCATCCAAATTGCCTGAGTGCAGTTCATAAATGTTGCTACATATTTTGCTTCTGCTGTAGACTGAGAGATACAACTATGCTTCTTACTCATCCATGAAACTAGTCTACCACCAAGAAAGAATGCACCACCAGTTGTTCTCTTCTGATCGTCCACATTACTAGCCCAATCGGCATCAGTAAACACTTTGAGATTGAAATCATTGTTGTATGGATACCAAAATCCATAGTCAATAGTTCCCTTTAGATATCTAAGAATTCACTTGACTGCTACCAAGTGAGATTCTCTTGGTCTTTTCTAGAAATGTGCAGTAATGTCCACTGCATGTGCAATGTCTGGTCTGTTGTGTGCTACATAGTGCAACTTACCAATCATTGATTGCTATTCCTTCTCATTCACCAATGTTGAGTCATACTCTTTTGACAATTTATAACTGGTCACCATCGATGTACCAACCGGTTTGCTATCTTCCATGCCAAGGGTCTTCAACACATCTTTGACATACTTGGATTGAGTGATAAAGATACCATCTTTCATTTGTTGAACCTGTAGTCCAATGAAGAACTTAATCTCTAAAATTAGTGACAATTCAAATTCCTTCTTCATCTCATCTACAAATGCAGGACTCATCTTGTCATCTCCACCAAAAATTATGTCATCAACAAACACTTCACAGATCAGGATCTGATCTCCTTCTGACTTCAAATAGATATTGTTATCTTCACTTGTTCTTTCAAATCCAATCTTTACAAGATGTGAGTGTAAGAATTCATACCATGCTCTAGGAGCCTGCTTCAATCTATACAAGGCTTTATGTAGCCTACACACCATATCATTGTCTTCTGATAGGGCAAACCCATCTGGTTGTTTTATATACACTTCCTCTTCAAGTATTCCATTCAAAAATACAGATTTTACATCCATCTGATACACTTTGAATCCCTTGAAGGTTGCATATGCAAGAAGCATTTGAACTCCTTCCAATCTGGCTACTGGAGCAAAGGTTTCTACATACTTTTCTCCTTCTTCTTGAGCATAACCCTTACACACCAGTCTGGCTTTGTTTCTTACCATTGCGCCATCTTCATTCAGCTTGTTTCTAAAAACCCATTTGGTGCCAATAACATTTTTATGCTCAGGTTTGGGTACCAAAGACTATGTACCATTCTTTTCTATCTAGTCAAGCTCCTCTTCCATAGCCTTGATCCAGTCTTCATCTTTATGTGCCTCTCTAAATGTTTTAGGCTCAAATTCAGAGATCAAGCAAGAATTTTCTTAGACCTTTCTTCTTGTAAGAATTCCTGCGTCCTTATCTCCTATGATCTGCTTTGGATCATGATTCAGATTTACATACCTAGGAATGATCTTAGATGTTTCCTCTTTCTTTTCCTCTTCATCCTCATTTTCATCAACATCAACATCTACCGGTATACAAGCATATTTACCCATACTAGGCTGTTTTGCAACCGGTTCATCTACCACTTGCTCACTGTCGGTTTCCTCAAGTTTCTCAGAGGTTTCATCAACTCTGACATTGATACTTTCAACAATTTTCTAAGTCCTATTGTTGAAATACTTGAGATCTTTGCTCTTGGTGGAATATCCTATGAATATTCCCTCATCACATTTTGCATCAAACTTTCTCTGGTGCTCACTCCTCTTGATATAACACTTGCTACCAAACACTCTAAAGTAGCTTACTACAGGAGTCTTACCAGTCTAGTACTCATAAGGTATTTTATCCTTTCCTTTCTTAATGAGTACCCGGTTCATAGTGTATACTGCAGTGCTCACCACTTCTCTCCAAAAAGTTTGAGCAACCTTTCCTTGAATCAGCATTGTTTTGGGTGCTTCAACTACAGTCCGATTGTTCCTTTCTACAAGGCCATTCTATTGCTGAGTCCGGGGGGCAGACAGTTGCCTCTTGATGCCATTTTCTTCACATTATTTATTGAATTCTCTAGAGGTGAACTCACCTCCTTGATCAGTTCTAAGGCATTTGATTCTCTAACCACTTTCTTTTTCAACAAGTGCTCTAAAGCCTTTAAACTTTCCAAAAGCTTCAGACTTGTCTTTCAAGAATATGACCCACATCATTCTTGAGCAATCATCAGTAAGAATCATAAAGTACCTATCTCCTTGAGCACTCCTAGTTTTCATAGGACCACACAAATCAGTATGCACAAGATCAAGTAAATTATATGCTTTGAAAGATTTACCTTTGAAGGTTGAGGAAGACATTTTACCTAGTTGACATTCTCTGCACACAAAGGATTCTCTGGTTTTTTTAGCATAGGCAATCCTCTTACTGGCCTTCACAATGTTATCAAAATTTATATGGCAGAGTCTCCTATGCCATATCCAACTGTCATCATACTTAGCCATTAGACATTGGCTGATATTTGAATTTAGCTAAAATAGGTTAGCTTTGGTCTGCATACCAATGGCCATCAGTTCACCATTCTTTCCCTTTATTTTGCATACTCCATCTTTGAATTCCAGAGTGAGTCCATTATCATTCAGTTGAGCAACACTCAAAAGGTTAAGCCTGAGACCTTCTACCCAATACACAGTATCAATAGTACTTTTTCCATTTAGATAGATGGACCCTTTTCCTTTTAACATACAAGGTTCATCATTACCAAATTGGACTACACCTCCATCATACTCTTCCAGAGATAGAAAATTTCTCCAGTCATCAATCATGTGGTGATAACAACCACTATCAATAATCCATTCATTAGAATTATCAAAGCGGGAGACAAGAGCCTTCTTGTCTGACACATCTTCCTTGATAGCTACAAATACTATGTCTTCACTTTCTTCATCTTCTGATTCATCATCAGTGACACCTTCATCAACTGCAACAAGACAGTTTCTCCTATTTCCTCCTTTAAACTTTTTGAACCTCACTGGTTTGTCCTTATTATCACCATTAGGATAGTTAATAGCAATGTGTCCTATCCTATTGCAAGAAAAGAATTTCAAAGGGAGCTTACCTTTGTATTTACCAGTTCCCTTAGGAAGTCTCTTGACCAGAAGAGATTCAAATTCCATCAGGATTTTCTCATCATCCATATCTCTGCTTTGTCTAGGTTCACAACTGGTACTAACTTCTTTACCCTATCTAGATAGTATAGTAGATGCTTTAAAGGTTGAATCAGCATTCTGAACACTGGCATCATAACAGTTTATCTCATAAGAGGTCAACTTAGCAATGATAGAATTAAGGGACACCATTGTCTTGTCAATAGATCTCAACTCCTGAATAGCGGCAACCCTTTTTCCATAGACTAGTAACAAGGATCTCAAAACTTTGCTAACAATGGTGGAATCATCCATTGTGCATCCTACACTCTTGATGTCTCCAACAATAGTTTTAATCCTTATCCCATATTGTTGAATGGTCTCTCCTTCAACCATCTGCATGTATTCAAACTTTCCTCTAAGGCTTTCTTCCTTAACCTGCTTGACATGCTCATCACCGCCATAGATAGACTCCAAAGTATCCATACATATTTGGGATTATCTTTTTCTTGAACATCAATAAACTCAACATCAGATAGGCTACTGATAAGAGCTTCCATGACTTGTCCATTCTCCTAAATTTCTCTTCTTTGATCATCGGTGAGAGTACCGGTAGGGACAACATAAGTATTCTCAACATAGCTCCAGTGTTGAGAACCCATGCTTTTAATGCATATCTTCATTCTGTCCTTCCATATCTTAAAGTTATCTCTAATAAACTTAGGACCTTCCCTCTTCATTGTTAGAGTAGAATCTTTTCCTCAAGCAGTTAACCTTATAACACAGAGGACCTGGAGGTTTCTCTGATACCAATTGATGAATAATGATTGTCGTGCTTTGTGAAGTGTACCTATACCTGCAACCACAATGCACTCAATAAATCATTATAAGCATGGTTAGAATATTTAAATCAAAGAAATGTAAAACCATAGCTAATCGACTTATTGCCTCCTAGTAAATGCGAGTATGAAAAATGCTCTCAGATCTGATTATGCATACTCCAGTGACTTGACTACACTTAGATGGAGGATTTGAATGAAGAAAATGCATCATCTCGCAATAATAGCATGATTAAGCTATATGATTTCATGATTGATCTATAAAATGAACTAAGATTAAGATGCAATTAAGTTAAAATTGAACATGATAACATTGCTAAAGATGATAAGCTATAAACTAGATGCCTATAGTAACAATGCATAAGATGAGAATGAGATGGGATGCAAAAATGATATGAAATTGGGAGATGAAATTTCTCCAAAATGAGGTCTATTTATAGTATTTCCCAAGGCTAGGGGTGAGGTGGCAAGAATCAAAGGTCAATATTGATCTGAAGATATCAATGGTTAAATTGGAGGAGGATGGCCAAGGGGGTTGGATTAAAGGGAACATCTATCATCTCTATGGTGACAAGTGTCAAGAGGCTTCTAGAAGGAGTTAGATGAAAGGGAACACTTAGTGACAAGTGTCACAAGGTTCTAGAAGATGTTGGATGAAAGGGGACATGGAGGTAGGTAGAATGGGTTAGGTTTAGGAATGGTTAGGTTTAGGAGTGGTAGAAGTTAGGAGAATTTGAATTTAAAAATTCAAATAATATGAAAAGGCTAATTAATCTCAACAACTCATAATTGATTTGTTTTAATTAATTAGAGATTAGAAGAAATGATTTTGATGGGGAAATTAATTAATTAAAGGGGATGAAATGAACCTATTAAATAAATCCTTAGATTTATTAATAAGTAGATGAATTTAATCAAATTTCTTAGTGAATTGAATTAAATTGGGGAGGGAGATTAATTAAATAATTGCTTATTTAATTAATTATCTTCAGACCATTTTTAGCTGTATACATTTTGCTGCTCTTTGAAGTGAGGTGTGATGATGCGTTGATTCAAAGAATAATCTCATTTTGATGCTGATATTAGTTTGATAGGATGCCCTAGCTCTTGATTGCTAAATTTTGGTATGATGATGCCCCCTCGGGACATCAATTGAGATAATTGATCTTTGATTTTTTGTGAGATTGATATCCTGATAGATTTGATTTGATTTCTGCAACTATGTTTTGATGAAAATGCGAGTTCTTTGATTAGCTTGATTGCTTAGATTGGTAAGATTGAAAAATCTTGATTGATTAGATTGATAAGATCGAGACTCAGTTTGGTTTCAAGAAGGATTCATCCTGTATAAGACAATGATGATCAAAGTGTCTGGTTTCAGGAAGGCTTCGTCCTATATAAGACATGATCAGAACATCTAGTTTCAGGAAGGATACATCTTGTATAAGACATGAATCAGAATCAGATCATCTGGTTTTAGGAAGGATACATCCTGTATAAGACATGATAGGATTGATTAGGTTTGATCGATTGATTTGATTTGATAAGGTTGATAGATAAAGAACTAACAGTTTATTGATAGCAAGATTGCAGAATTTTTTGGATATGCTGATTGTTGATTCTGTTGAGTGAGATAGTATAAGATATTTGTTGTGTCGATAATATCATGAGAGAGATGAGTCATCATTCTTATTGCATATACACTTGTGATGATATCTTGATGATTCTTGCGATAGAATTAACCTTGGATAAAAGGAGCTTGTAGGATCCCATGCAAGAATGAAATGCAAGCTAAAATGCAAATGAAATGCAATGGAATGACCAGACCAGTCACTAGATTTTTTTGCGTTTTTGTCATCATTGAGATTTTGAAATGTGGGTAGTGAGTGCAAACATCGATGGTATAATTAAACCATGATGACCTGAGCACTTCTTTCCTAGATTTTGATATAGCAAGTTAAAACAAGCATCGAGGTATAATTGAACAGAGATGACCTGAGTGTTGTTTGCGTAAAGCAGGCAGTATTAATCATTTCAATATGAAAATCAGAAATGTCTTCAATGATATTCGGATGATCATGTGCCAAGAAAATTTGCACATTAATGATTAATTTTCAGATAGTAGACAAGAAAAATATCATGTTTCTTCCTTGTTCCTCTAGTCAAAGACATCCTGGAGTCACTCAGAAATCACGATAGCGAAAATCAATATAGAAAAGTTGAACAATCATGTTAAAATCATTATTCAAAAAATATCATCCATTGTAAAGTGTGTGATGTGCTTAGATTGATTTCATGATAGCTTGATAGTTGATAGTTTGATCTCGTGTTCAATGTTGGATGTGTCTCAGTTTTTGCTTGATAAGAGTTATCTAACTATTTGTTCTACCTATTTGATTAAGCTCAAAATGATCAAGAGTTTGCCCCCAACTAGGTGTAGGATTTTGCCCCAAGCCTAGAAAAAAAGTCGTTATGATATATCCAATGATACAAACCATGGTAAGAAGCCACCTGGGATGCTTGCATATGTACAAAGGCTTATGATGGTCAGCGCTGATGAAAAATGCATGAATGCAAGTGAGAAGAATGCATGAACTAATAGATAGAAGAGCTAGCAGACAGATAGTGCTTATTTCCTAGGTTTTCACCATCTGTTTTTATTGCACTTTTTCTGATATTTGATTTCTGTTTGGATTTTTCTGTTTTTTCAATGTTTTTGATTTTTTCTGACATTTCACTATTTTTTGATTTTTTTAATTTTTCACTGTTTTTTATTTTTCTAATTTTTCAGACATAGAATTTCTTCAGGTGCATGCTATTGATAGGTTCATCAAGCTGATCTACATCCTGTGTTGATAGCTGATATGCTCCTGACCCAAATATTGTTGTGACCACAAACAGACCTAACCAGTTTGGTTCAAATTTTCCTTTCTTTTCTCGATCTGCCTGGTTGCATGGATTTTCCTTTAGCGCTAGTTCTCCCACTTGAAATATTCTTGGTTTGACCTTATGATTATAGCTCTGACACATTATTTGTCAATATACTTTTAGATGATCAAAGGCATTGTGTCTGCATTCATGGATTAGTTCTAACTCTTGCAGTCTAGATACTCATTGTTCTTCATCTGGGCTGTGACCTTTTAGTGACACACATAGAGATGGTATCTCTACTTTGATTGGCAATATGATTTCTGATCCATATACAAGAGAGAAAGGTGTGGCACCTATCGGTGTGTGGATACTGGTGCGGTAGGCCCATAGAGAAGGGTTTAGTTGAATATGCCAATCTTTCCCAGCATCATTCACTATCTTTTTGAGAATTTTCAGAATAGTTTTGTTAGATGCTTCTACCTGCCCATTTCCCTATGGATAATATAGTGTGGAGAATCTGTGCTGGATTTTGAACTTCTCACGTAGCTCTTGTACATCCTGATTCTTGAATGGTCGCACATTATCAGTGATAATGGTCATTGGTATTCCATAGTGACAGATGATGTAATTTAAGATAAATGTAGGAATTTGGTTTCCTGTGGTGTTTATGAGAGGTACCGCTTCAATCCATTTTGTGAAATATTCAATAGCTACAAGAATGAATTTGTGTCCATTAGATGAGGAAGGATTTATCTTTCCTACTAGATCAAGATCCCATTGATAGAAAGGCCAAGATGTTGCTAAAGCATGAAGTTCTTGTGCTGGTGTATGAATCAAATTCTCATGGATTTGACATTGTTTACATGTTCTTGCTATCTTAAAAGAATCTCGTTCCATAGTCGGTCAATAGTAGCCCAAGTGTATGATTTTTTTCAAAAGGGTAAGACCACTTTAATGAGTGCCACAAATGCCATTATGGACTTCATGTAAAGCCTTCTCAGATTCTTCTTGTTCGAGACATCTTAAGAGAGTACTGTCTAGACCTTGTTTAAACAGGGTATCCGCAACGAGAGTATAATGAGAGGATTGGCGAATAAATTTTCTCTTTTGGTTTTTTCATAAGTCAGGAGGTAGGATATTGTCTTTCAGGTATGTGTAAGTTTGGCCATAGTGGGAGGAATCATGTCCAATAAGTTGACAGATGGCTTGGGAATCAGGACAATTAAAGGCGGGATGAAACAACTCTTCAACCAGGAATTCATAACGCTGTTGATTTTCCTGTGTCTGCAATAGAGAAGCAAGTGATGGCATCGACTGCTTTGTTGTCATTTCTTGGAATCTGTTCAAATGTTATTTCTACAAAGTACTTCTTGATATCATCGACCATCATTTTATAAGGCATGAGTTTGTCATCTTTTATTTGGTAGTCATCATTGATTTGATTAATGACAAGGTGAGAGTCTCCAAAGACTTGAAGTTGTGTTATGTTCCATTCTATAGCCATTTTGATACCTATTACCAATGCTTCATACTCTTCAATATTGTTTGTACATGGAAAGCTTAGTTTGTATGCTTTTGGGATTGTATGTCCTTGTGGTGTGATGAATAGAATTCCTGCTCCTGATCCATGTTGTGTTCCATTATTGATGCTTTCTCCTGGACTGGTATTCAAGTGATGTATTGTAAGATATGGATCGAACCCTGAAACGTCTGTATATGAATAGGTAAAATTGACTTGCCATCTTTTGAATGGTTCCAAGTATTTTTGCCTTGGTGGTTTTGATAGAGAAATTACTGGATATAGATTAGTTGTGCCAATGATAGCTACCTTTGCTGGTTCTATTAGGATAGATGACTTTTCTTGATAAAATTCAAGTAAGGTGTCAAATCTACCATCTTCTGGCACCTCAAGGAGGTTTTCACTGTTAGATGCATCCTTTATTTTTACTCTTTTCCAGTCTAATGTTGCCAATAAATGGTTTTCAACATTAGACTTGATATTGTTTTCTTGATGTTCACTTTTGCGACTAGGCGATTTGACACCCACTTGACCTGAAGATACGTTAGTGGAATCCTTGGTGAAAGTTGTTGCGGGTTTGATTTCATCAAGATATACAGATATGGCCTGGTCATTTGGTAAGGTATCAATGGTGGTATGTCCTTGATTTTCCCAGTCCATAGGTTCAGGATAGCTTAAGGATAAAGGATCTTCAGGTTGAATAGTTTCAAAGATATTAGGGGTCATGATAGAAGTGTCAGAGCTTTCAGTATGTATTTCCATGTCTAGAATGGTATTCTTGTCAGAATGACCTCGTATAAGAAAATCCTAATCGTCCTCGGTTAAGTCCATGTCAGCCAAATCTGATTCTGATTCAAGTAGGCTAGTTCCCAACGTTTGTTTTGCATACATGTGAACTACATCGACTACTATATCTACTTCTTCTTCCCTTTCAATTTGAAGTTGCTCTTGTTTGTTTTTCCATGATAGCAAATATTCTCTGGTTCCTCGATCTTTTAGCTGCATTTGTTCTTCCATGTTTGACAAAATTGATGCAAATGATTTTTCTTTGCTTGAAGATGTTGCATCTCTATTATGTGAAACAATGACCTCTTGAGTTGATCTCAAATTACTACAAGACTGCAATGGATTTGAGTTTGTTGATATTGTGATTTCTTATCCATTGTAGGGGAATTTTAAGCACTAATGACCTATTGATGGTATAGCTTGCATGTCCTGAATCCATGATCTCCCCAAGAGTATATTGTATGGTAGGTCCAAGTCTAGAACTTGGCATGCTATTTCTTTTTGCAAGGGTCCCACCCTGATAGCTAACATCACATTTCCTTTAGAGTAATGTTCTTCTTCATTATGTGCTTTGATTTTTATCTTTTTTGGGGGATCATCTGCATCTTCTGAATAACCCAAAGCACGGACAAGACTCAAAGAGAAAATGTTCAAGCCAGCTCCCCCATCTATTAGGACACGTTTAACAAGTGTTCTATGAATGAGGACCTCAATTTATAAGGAAGTGTTATCAGGATTTTGCAATGAATTAATGCTTGGATATGAAGGAGATGAGATTTGAATAGGATCCTCTAAAATAGGCTTGATGGCAATCATGGATATCCCTTGGGGAACTTTAGCTTTGGATGCATTATTTGGCAAGGATGCTATGGAAGGTTCTTGCAAGCTTCTAGGAGGTGTAGGAATAGATGCCTTTGGAGAGTCAATTTGCTTATGGATGGATGGATCATTGTTAGATATAGGTGTACGATTTTGATCTTCTTTAGCCAAATCCTTTAGGGATCTCTTTAAGAGGTGCATAAAAGAGCCACTTTTCTTTTGAGATGTGTTTGAATCCTTGTGAGGTTTTAACTTAGTTGGATTTTGATTTTGAACTTATTTGATTGCTTTAATATGTTGGTTTGTCATGTCATCTTCTTGTGTTTTGCTTTGGTATATCATTTTGATATGATTTTCAACTATTGTAAATGTTTCTATTTCCATTTCAGGGGTTTGATTGTCCAAAAGTTGTTTTGATAAGTGATCAATGGTCAATGCAGATACAATATAATGATATGACATGATAAAATGATTCAAGTGTTTAATAGTTTGCAATTTTTTTGATCTTCGATTTAGGAGTGCAATGGCGATGATTGATAAGAACCAAGTCTAGTAGGAACGATTTATCCTACGATGTGCGACAAGATTTTCCTGACCAAACATTTCAGTTTCGTGATAAAGGATGATTGATCTTGATGAGAAACTATGTTTGAGTGATCAGTTTATCAAAGATGGTGATAATGCACTTTGAGATGTTTAGATTTTGAACTTGTTAAGGGTGAGAACTTGAAAATATTGGGGCGTTTATCTTCTAGAGTCTGATTTTGATAGATGATAACTTGATCAAGTGAACCAAGCAAACAATCTAAGCATGGATTGACAAATAACAGGTGTTTATGCTTACTGCAAATTGATCAGGCAGAAATGATAAATTTGAAATAGGCATGCAGGACATAGCTTTGGAATGACAGATGTAGAGTTTCATACGACATAAGATTCAGCTTAGGACGACACAAGAAACAGAGCCATACGACATAACAGAGTTTTTCATGTAAAAAGTAGAGGCTTGCATGACACACTTTTATGAACCATATGACAAAATAGATGACTCGTATGACATAGGATAGAAGATAGTACGACAAACAATTTTATGCAAGTTAACTTGTCTAACCGAGATTATGACTCGTGCTACAAAGAATTAAAGCTCTTACGACAGGTTGCAGAGAGTGATAAAAAGTGTTTGTTTTGTTGATTTTGATCTTTGAATTCTAATGATGTTTTACTGATGTTTTCCAGTTTTTTAGGTGTCTGATTTTCTCATTTAGGGATGAATACACAACAAACACATGATGTGATAAATGACTCCAATCAAGCTAAACCCTAAGGAATTTGGCTGAGAATGAAAACCTTTGCTTGCTGACTTATGTACACACCCAATAGCTAATCAGAAT
Source organism: Cryptomeria japonica (assembly GCF_030272615.1). Classification (NCBI taxonomy): domain Eukaryota; kingdom Viridiplantae; phylum Streptophyta; class Pinopsida; order Cupressales; family Cupressaceae; genus Cryptomeria; species Cryptomeria japonica. The sequence goes on from NC_081405.1 coordinate 186,007,942, forward strand.
ACGGTCGCTGAGTCTCACACAATGGATTCTCAACGCCGTACTATCCGAGTGCAAAGGCTAGTGGGGGCACGATATGGCAAGTTTCTTGGGAATGTTACTATCTCTCTTGCATAAACATTATCACCCTTTTGGAGGTGAATTGGGTAGCTTCTATTTAACTGGTACTAGTAAGGGATCCGTTTGGCGTGTCGAGGTATAAACTCAATTAAGAGGTCTCCCAACCTTGAAAACCAAGATTTGATATACTTGAAGGTACGGAGGAGAGCTATTCCCGAGCACTGTCATTGCTTTGATTTTCATCAAAACACATTTATTTTATCGTGGGTTGGATTACTTGGTGTTAGTCATTCCCAGTTAGGTCATTCCCCTCTCACCAGCCTTAAGGGCTAAGAGTTAATAACTCCTTGGGAGGGCAGGCCTACTAAAGAGATGCACTAATGAAAGAAAAAGATGAGTCTAGCTTTATGATCACCTAAGAAAGGTGAGAGCATACTCTCCTATCATCACAAGCACATAAGACATAGTTGTTCATTTCTTTAAGCCCAAATTGAAGTGTGCCTAAAAATATTAAATAATACACAAAGTTTGTGTTGAATCCTTAGGCAACCTGCAAAATAGATCCATTAGTAGTCATGATTGTGTTTTGAATTTGTCTTTGAAAAGCGTATCTTCATAAATCATCGTGCAGAAAAGAGTTGGGCTGCCAAAAATCTCACAAACAGATCAAGATTAGCATTAGTGATCCAAAATTCAAAATTTTCAAAAAAAAAACTATATGAAATTTTATCCTAACTTCAAATAGGCATAACTTTCTGCTCAAGACTCGAAATTACAAGTCATTTAACTCGTTGGAAAGGTCTCCAAGAGTTGTAGATGTGATTTTGAAAGAGCATTCCTAGCCAAGATCTATGCACTTTCAAGGGCTAAAAATGACCAGAAGGCCTTAAAAAATGCAAATTACCAACGTATAGACAAACTTGAAAATTCTAACTTGCAGTTTGTCAAAAAAAATCACAGATGTAGAAACTCATACGACATGATTTATCAACTAGTACGACACAAATTTAGATTTTGCACAGGAATAAAAGCAGACTCGTATGACATAGGATTTTGCAGCCAGAAATTCATACAAAACAAAATTAGATACAATATGACAGTGCGAATCAGCTCATACGACATGTGATTTACTAGCAAATGAACTTGTATGACATGAATTTATACCTCATACGACAAGGAAAATGGGCTCATATGAATTAGGATGAAGTGTCATCCTAGGCTAAAAGGGAGTTCATACGAGCTAAAAAGGCAACTCGTACGAATATCTGAACTAGAGTCGGACAGAGATGAAGTTTACTAAAGATTAAGAGGCCAAAAATGATAATTTCTGCCCCACGGTGGGCACCAAATTATCATGCTCTGTGAAGTGTACCTGTACCTGCAACCACAATGCACTCAATAAATCATTACAAGAATTCTAAGAAGATTTAAATCAAAGAAATGTAAAACCATAGCTAATTGACTTATTGCCTCCTAGTAAATGCGAGTATGAAAAATGCTCTCAGATCTGATTATGCATACTCTAGTGACTTGACTACACTTAGATGGAGGATTTGAACGAAGAAAATGCATGATCTAGCAAGAATAGCATGATTAAGCTATATGATTTCATGATTGATCTATAAAATGAACTAAGATTAAGATGCAATTAAGTTAAAATTGAACATGATAACATTGCTAAAGATGATAAGCTATAAACTAGACGCCTATAGTAACAATGCATAAGATGAGAATGAGATGGGATGCAAAAATGATATGAAATTGGGACATGAAATTGCTCCAAAATGAGGTCTATTTATAGTATTTCCCAAGGCTAGGGGTGAGGTGGCAAGAATCAACGGTCAAGATTGATCTGAAGATATCAATGGTTAAATTGGAGGAGGATGGCAAAGGGGGTTGGATTAAAGGGAACATCTATCATCTCTATGGTGACAAGTGTCAAGAGACTTCTAGAAGGAGTTAGATGAAAGGGAACACTTAGTGACAAGTATCCCAAGGTTATAGAAGATGTTGGATGAAAGGGGACATGGAGGTAGGTAGAATGGGCTAGTTTTAGGAAAGGTTAGGTTTAGGAGTGGTAGAAGTTAGGAGAATTTGAATTTAAAAATTTGAATAATATGAAAAGGCTAATTAATCTGAACAAATCATAATTGTTTTTTTTTAATTGATTAGGGATTAAAAGAAATGATTTTTATGGGGGGAATGAATTAATTAAAGGGGATGAAATGAACCTATTAAATAAATCCTTAGATTTATTAATAAGTAGATGAATTTAATCAAATTTCTTGGTGAATTCAATTAAATTGGGGAGGGAGGTTAATTAAATAATTGCTTATTTAATTAATTATCTTCAGACCACTTTTAGTTGTATATAATGATGAATAGAAAGTACTCAATGGATACAGAGAGGGGGGGTGAATCAGTATAGACAAAAACTTTTCTCAACAACTCAAACAGCAGAGACTACACTAACTGATAAACAGTATCACCGATCTAAAACAGGGTACTACTGGTAAAACACAGAATGACTGTGAAAGAAATAAACTGGTAACATTTAGATCTTCACCACACCTAATATCTCCTTTCCACTTCACCCATATGAATAAACAAGTAATACATCATAAATATAAAGACCACTCGATCAACATGCATTTAACAGAGAATACTAATCATCACATGAAAAGGCATCACACATGACACACTGATTTTTTACGTGGAAACCCAACTAGGAAAAACCACGGTGGGGATGAATACCCACAAGTTGTTCTTTGAACTCTTCTGAGGTCTTCTCTTTTAGGAGCCTAGTCTATTTAAGGACTTTACAATAGGTTATGCTAGGAACAGATTCTGCTAGGGATCGCCTGGTTAAGGGACGGCTAAATACCCGGTTAAAGGTCAGAACTCTGTTAAAGGTTACCTCGCAAGAGGATTTCAAGAACTCATTGAATTGAGCCACCTTATTAAAGGATTTACACAAAGCCTATTAAAGCTACCCGGCTAAGGGATTTTCCAACTGCTGAAATGGTTAGAAGTCAACAGGTAATACACTGATGTGATAACAGCACTCAATGCCAAGGCAGATCCACTTTAGCTCCTTTACTTCTACAATCACACTTTGTAGGTAACAACACATTTCTCTAGTCTAGCAAGAATCAAGTATATCTTCACTTTGATACACACATAACATTTTCCAACACCTTCAAAATGCAAATCATCATCGACCTTATAGAAAATAGATAGGTCGATAGCATAAACCCTAAACCCTAAACATTTAGGTTATCAATAGAGTCGGGCCAATCCTGACTGTTCAAACACATTGCATTGAATAAAACAATCTTGAACAAATCTCAAGATGTTCTCCATCATTCATTCTATGCCACTTCTGGAGGCTGGTAACCCATCACATGCTCTCCATCATTTACTAAGACTTTGCACATTCCTGAGGTAAATAGGATCAATCTTCTTCATGCAAGATTCTCAAGGAAATCCTTCACATGTACAAGGCTAATGTGGCAACATGATCTGATCTCCATTTCAATGCTAACCCATCATAGGATATCGTCGATCGAGTCACACAAACTTGCAATGCATTAACTAGAAACCCTGATACAAAATTTCCATATACCGATTCACATCTTCATACTGGTTCTCTTGCCAGTTTGCTTACTTCAATATACCAGTTCATACTTCAGCATATTGACATCAATGACAACATACAATATCATCATGTCATCAAACTTCTGCACATATGCCAACAATCACCCCCTTTGACATTGATGGCAATATACAAAGATATCTCTTTGCTTCACATCTTCTCCCCAATACTGCAGATATCTTCTCCACTTCACATCTTCTCCCCCTTTGACAACAATGCCAAAGTGGAGGCACAAAGAGCTATGTTCCACTATGTTGCTTCCCTTGAGGAGTAGCTTCCTTCAACACACCAATCCTAAAAAAGATTTGACAATTCAATACCTGACTGATGTGGAGCACAAACCTTTAGCTCATCTCTTGAAGGGGCAGTACCCCTAATTCACCTCTTAAATAGGTAAATGTAGCCTTCGGTAGAGGCTTGGTGAATATATCTGCTAACTACTCCTTATTGAAAACATGTTCCAATATGACTCCTTTGTTCTAAACCTTCTCCCTCAAGAAATGATACTTGAGCCCGAAGTGCTTGGTTCTAGCATGCAAAATCGGGTTCTTAAAAGTATTAATTGCACTTGTGTTGTCACAAAATATACTCAATGGTTTAGATACAGGAACTTTAAAACCACTTAATACATGCTTCATCCAAATTGTCTGAGTGCAGTTCATAAATGCTGCTACATATTCTGCTTCTACTATAGGCTGAGAGATACAACTCTTCTTCTTACTCATCCATGAAACTAGTCTGCCACCAAGAAAGAATGCACCACCATTTGTGCTCTTCCGGTTGTCCACATTACCAGCTCAATCAGTACCAGTAAACACTTTGAGATTGAAATCATTGATGTATGGATACCACAATCCATAGTCAATAGTTTCCTTCAAATATCTAAGAATTCACTTGACTACTACCAAGTGAGATTCTCTTGGACTTTTCTGGAAACATGCAGTAATTCCCACTGCATGTGTAATTTCTGGTCTGTTGTGTATTACATAGTGCAACACCAATCATTGATCGGTATTCCTTCTCATTCACCAATCTTGATTCATCTGCTTTTGACAATTTACAACCGATCACCATCAGTGTACCAACCGGTTTGCTATCTTCAATGCCAAAGGTATTCAACACCTCTTTGACATACTTGGACTGAGTGATAAAGATACTAGCTTTCATTTGTTGAACCTATAGTCCAATGAAGAACTTAATCGCTCCAATTAGTGACATTTCAAATTCCTTCTTCATGTCATCTGCAAATGCATGACTCATCTTGTCATCTCCACCAAAAATTATGTCATCAACAAACACTTCACAAATCAAGATCTGATCTCCTTCTAACTTCAGATAGATATTTCTATCTTCACTTGTTGTTTCAAATCCAATCTTTACAAGATGTGAGTGTAAGCATTCATACCATGTTCTAGGTGCCTGCTTCAATCCATACAAGGCTTTATGTAGCCTACACACCATATCACTGTCTTCTGATAGGGCAAACCCATCTGGTTGTTCTATATACACTTCCTCTTCAAGTATTCTATTCATAAATGCAAATTTTACATCCATTTGATACACTTTGAATCCCTTGAAGGCTGCATACTCAAGAAGCATTTGAACTCCTTCCAATCTGGCTACTGGACCAAAGGTTTTGTTGTTCACCAAAAGTGATAACCCAAGAACACCTGCAAATCTATCTATGAGATAGCCAATCTCAAACAATGAAACACTTCAGGGCTTAGACAACATAACATAGGATTCTAATGATCCTCCTGCACTTCAGGTTCTGCTAAACCTAGGGGGGGGCACCCTTTTTGATGCATGAAATTAACTCATTTACTCACCATGACAACATCAATGAAGCAGATGAATCTCACAAGAGCTCAACAATAAGTGGGTTACTGCGGATGTGCTAGATCTACACATACAACTCAGCTATACTTGAGCATGAGATAGATGAAACATTTCAAAACATAACATAAAAGAAAGATATTCTGATTAGGTTTTAAATTGGTTTGAGAACCCCCTTAATTGCAAGATCAGTGCCTTATCCAAGGGCAACAAAGTCATCATCAGAATATAAGTGAAAGCACTCATTGCAAATTCATCTTCATCATGAAATATTTCAACATTAATGCCTTACATAATGCATTACTAAGCTATCCACTTAAAATATCAAATCCAGAAGCATGAACCCTGTTTTATTAATGTTTGCTCACAGAGTTTAAAATCTTCCTTGAAGATTACCTACAAACAAGAATTACACTCACAGACACAACTATTTATGACAAACTTGGTGCTCCTTGAGAATCAAATTTGAATAAAATGAAGATACATTTCAGAGACAAATTCTATGCGAATTTGTGCATGCCTTACATACACAAGAACCTACAAAAAATAACACCTATAGCATGAATCAAACTCTATTCTATGGAAAACGACATTGCCCTGTATAATTCTGAAAAGAACTCAAAATTGGAAACCATGAAAAAATGGAGCCATTCTCCCAATTTCTGGAACCCTTACAATTGCGAAGAATTGGGAAAAAGAAGGAGAGGGAAAAGATCATAATCCATCATAACATGCCAAGTGTCTCCTTTGTCCCTAACTACAAAAATATCTTTTTCATTCCCATGAAACTGCTCTCTAAATATCCCATATCTGTTGAAACTAACTCTGTAACTGCATTTCTCATCTCGAGAGCTTTCTGGCAATATATAATACTTGACATTTTGAGTAAAAATAGAGCCCTGGGTGAATTAATCATTCATGTGTGCACAATCATTTAAATTTTTGAATTTTTTACATAGTTGAAACTATATATTTAATCTACATTTAACTTTGATTTTTGGCTCCTTTTGACGTTGACGCCCTACCACGTGTCGATCTTTGATTGGCTTGCAGGGTCCACTGGGCACCACCTTGGCTGACACCTCATCACCGCCACGTGTCTGCTTTGTCACTACCACTTGTCTATCCACCTCTACGCCACATCACCACCACCTATGCGCCACTAGGATGGGACCCGCCTACTAGACCGCCATGTCACACTGCCACCTGGGTTTTGCTACTTCATGATGGGTAACTGGCATGCATCTTTGGGCTCCAAAATCATGCAAGCCATTGGATCTTCTGAACCTGCTCGATCTTTACCTCGGTTTCCATGCACATGGTCTTTCACCATTTCGTAGCCCTTAACTGGTGATCATTTTTATTTCGTGAATCCACATGCACCATCTGATCTCCTAAACCTGCAGGGTCTTTAACCATCACTGAGCTTTTCGCCATTTCACAGACTTTAACCAGCGAGCATCTTCGGCTTGCGAATCAACGCACTTCGTCAAATCCTCTGCAACCTGCTCATTGGTTAAGTCGGCCCTCCTCTACAAAATTCGCCCAATTGTCTCGAGATCCATGCCTGCGTGGGGTCCACATGTTGCCACTTGTCAGCCTCCTCAGTCACCTTGGTAACCACGCCTGCGCGAGTGGGGTCCACCTTGGGTGCCCAACTGGCACCATCCATCAAAAGCCTTAAGGCTTTGACATATTAGATGGGTGTGAATTTAGATATAAATATCAAAAAATACCATTTCCCAGTCAATGTGGGATATATAGTTTTGCCTAGGACTGCGATTTTTTAAGCTTTTCCTGAGAGTTTTAATGGTTGGCAATGCATTTGTTTGGGATTTTAATGTCCTTCTCTATTGCACAGGGATGTATGCTTGCCAAATGTTATTTGATGGAGTTTGAAAACCCCCACGTTGGACAAGGGAGGAGCATTTTTTTTGCTGCTAGTAAATGAATTTGGCTGAAAGTTTTATATGCCTTTTCCCATGTCATGCTATGCAGGGAGAACTGGGAGGCATTTGCTACTGTTTTCAAAAGCCTCACACCATGTAAACCAAACACCACTCCACATAGGGGCTGCCAAACTGGTGCTTGCATCTTCTCTGAGGCTTCAACACTACCCACCAGACATTGTTTTCCATGTGGAGAGAGGGATTTGCTATGTTTGCATTTGCCATTTGCACTTGGTAGAAAATTTCACACCATTTCTATTTGTTTAAAAATCTCTGCTACTGCCAAACATCAACATTACCTACTGCACGTGGGGGAGGATAACTCCAATTTCAATTATTTTATTATGCTCTTCTCCATCCATCTCGTGCCATAGACAAGGAGGAGAGGATGTTGGCAACTTCTGGTTTTGGTTTATGAAGCCTTCTATCTGGCATGATAGGGTGAGTGATGGTTCTATACTTCAACAATTTGCATTTGCTTGAAGCTTCAATGCATGGGTCAACCACCACCATCAGCAGAGAAAGATAAAGAGAAACGTGAGGAAGGAGGAATATGGTTCTTGTTTGACATTTGCATTCTCTGGAGACATAAACCCATGCCACACTCTACCTGACATAATGTCTTTGCATTGAGTTTTGATGCTTGCTAATGGCATTTGCTAAAACATGTTTTAATGGGCTGCAATTGCTAAAAATTCCAAATAAAAACTTCAACGCCTCTTTTCAACCTCCAATCTAGTGCTTCACCAGCATATTGAATTTGTTGTTTAAAAATTAAAATGCATTTTCATTGTTGACTCCCACAACAAAGGGGACATTGGCAAAGTTACATGGACTTGGGTCTGCACATACCAATCTGCAATTCATTGATGTTTTAATGCCTTTTCTAAAACCATTTCGCCATTAAAAATTAATGCATGGGAATGAGCCAGGTCGGGCCCCAAAGTGGGTCCGACTAAAAAAAATTCGTTTTCATGCACCTGACCTCTAAAAATGCTTTAGGAACCTTAAACACATCTCTGGAAACGATCGACATCATTTTTGGATCATCAAACTGAGTTTTGCAACTTCCAGGCAATTACGCCACACTTTCGCATTTAATCGCGAAGACGTAATTTTCAAAGTGGTCAAAACACCTTTCTGGACCTCGCCATCTGACAAGCATGTACTTTGGTACACAAGGATTAAATTTACCAAATAGTTTTTCAAGACAAGTCCCAAGCGAAGAGATATTAATCGTCAAAAATGACCAACTGGCTTTGTTGACACTATGGACCTGATGAAGTCAATGTTCTGGCAACACATGATGCCTTTCTCAAAAATATCAAACGACCTCCGTAGGCCCTCAAATTTGAAACATAGGTGCCTTGAAGTACATATTAAAAATTAGAAATCTCTGTTCGACCAAAATCCTAATTGGGTGCAAATGGTGCGGTCATGAAAATGGCTACATTAACTGATATAACACTGAAAGTACGGATCACTGAAAACAATGACTCAATGAACCCTTTTGAAAACTGATCAAACGGATTGACAGAGGCTTGAAATTGAAATAATGACTCATAATTTATACCAAAAATAGCCTAGAATAAGCATTTTGTCATGATACTTACTGAGGCAACTTTTACACTTATGCGAAACAGGGCTCCGACTAGGTGCTGAAACAGGGACTTGTCAAACCATACAAATTGCAAATATATTGATCTTTGAAAATTGAGCAAATGGATTCATAAAGACTTGAAATTTTGCAAGCTAACTCACCTTTATTCATACAATTCAATCCATTTCAAAATTATTCATGATAATCAACAGGGCAAAAGATATAATCGCTCAAAGTAGGCTACTCAATAAAATCTGCATTTTTGCCTAAAATGCACTTTCAGCTCACCCCTCGAAATGGGTACCTTGTAAACTTATCCAAATTGAATTCTAAAAGTTTCACATCACTGCATAGGCCAAATGAAAGGTGTAGGACATGAATCCCGAGCCTTACCCCCTGAAAATCAACTGGCTCCACTTTACCCTCTCTAACTAGGCCATTCAAACTGACTCATTTAGGTACTTTTCTGACATGCAGAGAAAATTTTTGAAATGGGCCTCTAAAATTGACTCAATTTTAATGATTCCCAATAGGTTTCTCCATAGTCCTCTCCTTCCTCTTGAGCATAACCCTTACACACCCGTCTGGCTTTGTTTCTTACCACTGCGCCATCTTCATTCGGCTTGTTTCTGAAAACCCATTTGGTGCCAATCACATTTTTATGCTCAGGTCTAGGTACCAAAGACCATGTACCATTATTTTCTATCTGGTCAAGCTCCTCTTCCATAGCCTTGATTTGGTCTTCATCTTTATGTGCCTCTCTAAATGTTTTAGGCTCAAATTTAGATATCATGCAAGAATTTTCTCTGACCTTTCTTCTTGTAAGAATTCCTGCATCCTTATCTCCTATGATCTTCTTTGGATCATGATTCAGCTTTACATACCTAGGAATGATCTTAGTTGTTTCCTCTTGCTTTTCCTCTTCATCCTCATTTTCATCAGCATCAGCATCTACCGGTATAGGAGCATAGTTACCGGTACTAGGCTATTTTGCAACCGGTTCCCAAAAGGTTACAACCAGTTCATCTACCACTTTCTCACTACCAATTTCCTCAGGTTTCTTAGAGTTTTCATCAACTCTGACATTGATACTTTCAATAATTCTCTAAGTCCTATTGTTGAAACACTTGAGAGCTTTGCTCTTGGTAGAATATCCTAGGAATATTCTCTCATCACATTTTGCATCAAACTTGCTCTGGTGTTCATTCCTCTTGATATAACACTTGCTACCAAACACTCTAAAGTAGCTTACTACAGGAGTCTTACTAGTCTAGTACTCATAAGGTGTTTTATCCTTTCCTTTCTTGATGAGTACCCGATTCATAGTGTAGACTGCAGTTCTCACTGCTTCTCTCCAAAAACTATGAGCAACCTTTCCTTGAATCAGCATTGTTCTGGCTGCTTCAACTACAGTTCGGTTGTTCCTTTCTATTAGGCCATTCTGTTGTGGAGTCTGAGGGGCAGACAGTTTCCTCTTGATGCCATTTTCTTCACAGTATTTATTGAATTCTCTAGAGGTGAACTCACCTCCTTGATCAGTTCTAAGGCATTTGATTCTCTTACCATTTTCTTTTTTAACAAGTGCTCTAAAGGCTTTAAACTTTCCAAAAGATCTAGACTTGTCTTTCAAGAATGTGACCCACATCATTCTTGAGCAATCATCAGTAAGAATCATAAAGTACCTATCTCCTTGAAAACTCCTAGTTTTCATAGGACCACACAAATCAATATGCACGAGATCAAGTAAATTATATGTTGTGAAAGATTTGCCTTTAAAGGTTGAGGAAGACATTTTCCCCAGCTGATATTCTCTGCACAAAGGATTCTTTGGTTTTTTTAGCACAGGAAATCCTCTAACTGCCTTGATCTTACTAGCCTTCACAATGTTATCAAAATTTACATGGCAGAGTCTCCTATGCCATATCCAACCGTCATCATACTTAGCCATTAGACATTGGTTGATATTTGTATCTAGCTGAAATAGGTTACCTTTGGTCTACGGACCTGTGGCCATTAGTTCACCATTCTTTCCCTTTATTTTGCATACTCCATCTTTGAATTCTAGAGTGAGTCCATTATCATTTAGCTGAGCAACACTCAAAAGATTATGCCTAAGATATTCTACCCGATACACATTATCAGCACTACTTTTTCCATTTAGAGAGATGGACCCTTTTCCTTTTACCATACCAGGTGCATCATTACCAAATCGGACTACACCTCCATCATACTCTTCTAGAGAAAGAAACTTTCTCTAGTCACCAATCATGTGGTGAGAACAACCACTGTCAATAATCATTCAATAGAATTATCAAAGTGGGAGACAAGAGCCTTATTATCTAACACATCTCCCTTGATAGCTACAAATACTATGTCTTCACTTTCTTCATCTTCTGATTCATCATCAGTGACACCTTAATCAACTGCAACAAGATAGTTTCTCCTATTTCCTCCTTTGAACTTTTTGAACCTCTCCGGTTTGTCTTTATTATCACCATTAGGACAGTAAACAACAATGTGTCCTATCCTATTGCAAGAAAAGCATTTCAAAAGGATCTTACCTCTATATTTACCAGTTCCCTTAGGAAGTTTCTTGGCTAGAAGAGCTTCAAATTCTATCAAGATTTCCTCATCATCCATATCTCTGCTTTGTCTAGGTTCACAACTGGTACTAACTTCTTTACCCTATCTAGATAGTACAGCAGATGCTTTAAAGGTTGAATCAGTCTTCTGAACACTATCATCATAACTCTTTAGCTCATAAGCGGTCAAGTTAGCAATGATAGAATCAAGGGACACCTTTGTCTTGTCAATAGATCTCAACTCCTAAATAGAGGCAACCCTTATTGCATAGACCGGTAACAAGGTTCTCAAAACTTTGCTAACAATGGTGGAATCATCCATTGTGCCTCCTACACTCTTGATGTCTCCAACAATAGTTTTAATCCTTATCCCATGTTTTTGAATGGTCTCTCCTTCAACCATCCGCATGTCTTCAAACTTTCCTCTAAGGATTTCTTCCTTAGGCAACAATGTTTGTAAATCCAAGCTTAAGAGGCAATATTCATATAAGCAAGGATAAGATAGTTGAAAAAGAGATATCTTGCAACAAGTGTAAACAGGATCCTTGCAGGAGAAGAGATCTTTTCTCAAAAGACATCTACCTCATAGAGGAGTTCTTGAACAAATATAGAATATTCTACCAAAAGAAGGGAAGGGGGAACAAGAATGTATACCTTCCCCCTATTGCTAGGTGAAAGGGATTCTAAATCAAGGATGACATACTTTTGACCCAATGTGAGGGTAATAGATATAAATTAATAAGTGTAAAAGAGGTTGTTGTCAAGGATACACACCTCTTGCATAAGAGAGAATCCTTGAGCAAACAACAACTTCACACAAGGAATGACATCAAATCATAAGAAAACACCACTCAATAAAGGAAAAGTGGATCCTTAGAAAGGAGAAATGATGGATCAATTCCCCCAATTGTAGGAACATTAAGAATAATTACACAACCTCTAAGGAGAGATTAAACATAAGAAAATTCACAATGTACTTACATGAAGGAATATTGAATGCAAGAAAATACGTTAAGATATGTAAAATGCAGCTCTAAACAAGAGGTAATCTTCAAAGAGATGAAGAGAGAATTAGAATGAAGGATCACAAACTCCCTTAGGGAGATATTAATAATAAGATACATACCATTCTAATCACGAAAGGACATCAAAGTATGAAAAATGCAACCCCTAAAGGGAATAGTAAAATTTTAGATAGAGAGAAGAAATAGAATAAGATTCTTGCCCCCTATTGGTTCCTCCAAGTGACCTCTAAGATTTCCTTGGTAATTAGCCTTCTTCTTCCATAATAATTTGAGATCATTATCCAATTAATGAGGATCATCAACATGATGAATAATCCTCCTACTCTTTGGGCTCTGCAAGACACAAGCGGGTAGACCTTTCACAATACCTAAGATTCTATAGATTAATTATAGAAAGTATTATTTACAACAAATAACTCTCAACATTCTAACACAACATACATAAAATCTCACAAAGAATTCGCTCTATTCTACTTTAGAAACATGGCATTCATTTATGAGAGAAAAACCTTTTGATGAAAAATACAAACAATCGAGTAAGTAGAAAAAGATATTAATATAGAATGGTTGTTGAACATGCATATTTCTAGACCAATGTGTTATTCATGGCAACAGAGTCATAGATCTAACAAGTCTACATAAGCTACAAGAACAATTCTAAATATACCTACTTTACAAATATATCCCACGATTATTCTCATGAATCATTCTTAACAAATCACACAGTCATCCTAAAGCTATTGCAATACACAAAATTTAAATTTCCTCCTTGAAGAAAACCCAACTAACGTATCACACATCTACGAGAAATTCATAGAGACAATTTCAATCATCCTTAATGAATGAAATCATATAGCTAGAAAACACCTAATGTAAGACAATTCATGATAATATTTTCACTAAACTTATGTGTCTGCAAAAGTACAACTTGCCAAAGAAGAACTTCTATACCAAGAACATTCTATTTTAATGCTATGCCTTCTCAAAATATTTTTAGAATAGAACCCCTTTCAAGTGACCCTAAATTCTTTTTTATAGAAATAAGGGAGAAACAAAACTTCAGGTTGACTTGCCACATGCCCGAATTTGATTTTGACACCTAGGAGAACTTTCAATGACATTTCAAGAAGAAAAGCATAAAAAATGAGAAACATTCTCATTCATAACTAATAATGATTCAAGTAGAATCACTCTTTCAAAGTTGTTACACCTTTTGATGAGTCATGAAATAAGACAAAACAACATTGAATTGGTTATAACGAGTAATATTAAAAAGAAGTACAAAACTAGATAAAAAGCCCTTAAGGCTCACCTCCCTTCTGAACTATTTTTCTCTTGAAAAACCGATCAAAGGTACACTAGGGATAACAATATTTTACCAAGGAGGCATTAAATTTATTAAGGACTCTGACAGTAAAATCCAATCAGTATAAACCACTTAGTTAGATTTGTAAATTTTCCTCTAACTCTTTTGCATCATTTGTAACCTTATCAATTATGTCATGGAAAAGATGCTTCAAAATTTCCTACTCTATGTTGTATTTACCATTATATTTTATGAATGGAGAGGGGGAGTACCTTGCAATTGAGAAAAATTAGGCACAACCTAGGCAACATGTCCATGGAACTTACAAAGTTTACTTACAAACATATAAACTTCAGATAATATAAGTTCTGACTCGCTCACTATATCTACCCATAGACTTTTATCTTCACTATCAATTGATTCAACAAACTTGTAAAGACAATATATCAATTGTTGTTTTTTGAACAAATGTCTCATTATAATTTTTAACTAGATTTCCATTTTCCACTACCTTTGCATAAGTTGAAGTAGTTCTTGGTGTCTAGTCCACATAACTTGCAAAAATGGAAGAAGTTGTTCAAATCTGCACTTAATAAGATTTTGTGCCATTGTAAACTTAATCATTTTGGATTCTTCTTTAGGTGTACAACTTCTTGTTGCAATCTGATCAATTATCTCTCTATTTCTTCTCTTTTATTCCTTTAAAATATAAGATCTATTTGTAAATTTTCAATTGTAGTTTCAGCTTCCAACAAAAGACCTTTCCCTTTTGACACTCCTAGTGCACCTCTCAAATCATTATTTTCTTGGATGAGTTGTGCAATCCTTTCATTTTTTTCCTTAACTTTTGTTGTTGTCATTTGTATGATGATTGCATTAATGAAATGTTATATTGTCATTGATGTCAATTAACTGGTAATGATGTTATAATATTGTTTTGTAACTGGTAGGAAGAGCTAGTGAAGGGAACTACAACTGGTAGGTGAATTTGTGGAGGAAACCGGTATTGCTATGAAATGGAAAGTTGAACCAGCAACCCTACCTGTTGATATGATAAACCCTAACCGATGAAGTTTGGTGAATTGGTTGTATTGGTCTATGATCTGATGATGAGCGGTAATGATTATGACACATATGCATGTTGTGTGAGAAGAGTTTTAAATGGTTTTTGGCATGTAGAGTTAATGGTTTTTGTCTTGGGAATGAGCAAGTTCATTGCATGTAATATAAACCATGTGATGAGTTACAGTGTTCGATGAAGTGGTGATCAAGGAGCAGTCAAGGATATCTTGAATGATGTGTAGTGATTATTATGTAGTCCAACGGTCATACTTGAATTGATTTGTTTGTAATCTCTATGAGATAATTAGGTTTGTGATATGTTACCGACCTATTGATTTTCTTATAAGGTCGATGAGTTATTTTGTTGTAGAGTTGGAAATTTGTAGTTGAGAGTAAGAGAGTGTGGTTGCCAAACCGGATGATGTATTTGTAGTTTGTCTAAAAGAAGATAGAAGCATGAAAAGGATCTGAACAAGCAAGTGTAGTGCTATTCAAACAGATCAACAAACCCCTATTATTTTCTAACAATTACAGCAATCAAATCCCCTAACTAGGTAAGCTCTAACAAGCTTAGCGTTATTCAAATCTTCTAACCAGGTGGTCAATTATCTTAGATTTCAAATCCTCTACCAAGATTACTCCTAACAGAGTATTGCTTCTAATAGGGAAATATAGTCAATCCCTTAACCAGGTGGTCCCTAATAGGATCTGTTCTTAACAGGACTTTTTGTAAAGCTTTAAGAGGCTAGCATCCTAATAAGAAGAACTTCAAAAGAGTTTAGAATACTTATGGGTATTCATCCCCACCATGGTTTTTCCCATTTGGGTTTCCACATCAAAAAAATTGTGTCAAGTGGTGAATTTTTTTGTGGTTATGTTTACTATGGTTGAGTTTCTTAACTGCTAAATCCACTTTGATATGTTATGTTAACTCATAGCAATCTGAAATATTCTTTTACTTATGTCAATAAAGTATTTGGATGTTTTGGTTTTAAAAAAATTGTGAGTTTCAAAGATGTTTTACTATTAATTTGTTATAATAGTCAACCAGTTTAACTTGTCAATAATATTGCATTTGAAGTTTAGTGTTGAAACCAATCAGTTCTGAGTTTGCTTTAAGAGGTTGATTTTCTGATTGGTGAAAGTTTATATCAGTTTTCTATCTACTGGTTCACCCCCCCTCCCTCTCAGTAGTTAACTAGATCCTTATTCTTTCATCATACCATCAATTGGTATCAGAGCATTTCAGGTCCTCTAAGGTCTAAGTCTAATAGATTTAGGTAAAGATCTTGTAGAACATGGTGAAGAAGGAAGGTCTAAATTTTAATAGAGAGAACTATAGAATATGGAGTGATAGAATGGAAATTTATAACAAGAGTCTAGGAAGTCAATACTAGGAACATGTTGGTACTCAATATGTTGCACCTAGTGGGATAGCGACTAATGATCAGAAGAAAGAGCAACAAGAAAACAATCAAGCACTTGAGGCTATTATTAGTTCTTTGTCTGATGTAGAGTATGTTGATGTCCATGATCTAGAGACTACCTATGAGGTATGGAAGAAAATTGAAGAGATCTATAGTAGTCGTGAGCATGTGAAGATTGCTAAAGAAGAAAGTCTAAGAGGAAAATTTGATGACGCACGGATGGTTGAAGGTGAGAATATACAATAGTATGGTTAGAGGATAAAAGAGATAGTTGGTGAGATCAAGAGAATTGGTGGTAAAGTGGAGGATGCAATAGTAATTAGTAAGGTGTTGAGAACTCTTCTACCGATCTACGCTATCCAAGTTGCATCCATTCAAGAGTTAAAGTCAATTGATAAAACTAAGGTAACCCTTGACTCCATCATTGGTAAGCTTACTACTTTTGAATTAAATGGTTATGATGGTAGTGTTCATAAATCTGAATCTGCATTAAGAGCTTAAGTTTCTAACCCATCTATGAGGAAAAGTAGAGATGTCAGTCACAATTATGAATCTAGATCTAGCAGAGAAGTTGATGATGAAGACAGTTTGGTTGAGCTTGAAGCAATGTTGGCCAAGCGGTTGTCAGAGGTACTATAAATATAGAGGTAAATTACCTTTGAAATGTTTTGCATGCAACAAGATTGGACACATTGTAGCTAACTGTCCTAATAGTGACAATGAGAATAAGTGTGAGAAGTTCAAGAAGTACAAAGGAAAAGGCAAAAGAGATTGTCTCATTGCAGTTGATGGTGGTATCACTGATGAGGAATTTGAGGGTGATGCTAATGAAGAAATTGTCTTTGTAGCCATTAAAGAGGAGACATCTAATCAAAAAGCATTAGTTTCTTGCATGGATAATTCTGATGATTGGGTCATTGATAGTGGTTGTTCACACCACATGACCGGTGACTGAAGTAAATTTCTTTCTTTGAAGGAATTTGATGGCAGAGTTGTGATATTTGGTAATGACTCACCCTACATGATAAAAGGTAAGGGAACTATTTCTCTTAATGGAAAGAGCATTGCAGATGATGTCTACTGGGTTGAAGGATTAAAGCACAATCTTTTGAGTGTTTCTCAACTCAATGACAGAGGATATTCATCGGAATTTAATAATGGAATGTGCAAAATCTATGGGAGAAAAGGTGAACTGATTGCAACCGGAAAGAAGACTAAAGGTAACCTATTTCACCTGAATCCTAAAGTCAACAACTATTTAATTTCTAAAGTAGATGATAGTTGGCTTTGCCATAGGATATTTTGTCATATAAATTTTGATAACATTGTTAAAGTGAGTAAGTCCAAGACAGTGAGAGGTTTGCCTCAGTTGGAAAAACCGGTTAATGCTCTATGTAAGGAATGTAAGTTGGAAAAGCTGACATCCTCAAATTTTAAGAGAAAATCTTTTTCAGCAAAATATCTATTAGATTTGGTTCATACAGATCTTTGTGGACCCATAAGGACTAAAAAAATTCAAGGTGACAGATATTTTATGATCTTCGCTAATAATTTCTCAAGAATGATGTGGGTCACATTCTTGAAGGATAGGTCAGAAGATTTTAGTAAATTCAAGGCATTCATGGCCTAACCTGAAAAGGAAAGTGGTAAGAAGATAAAGTGTCTAAGGACTAATCAAGGTGGTGAATTCACTTCTAAGGAATTCACTAGATATTGTGAAGAAAATAGAATCAAATGGAAGATTTTTGTACTGAGGACACCACAACAAAATGGTATTGCAGAGAGGAACAACCGGTCAGTTGTTGAAGTTTCTAGAACAATGTTGATACAAGGAGGTGTAGCAAAAACTTTCTAGAGAGAAGCTATCAGCATAGTTGTCTACACTAGAACTGGATATTGGTAAAGAGAGGTAAGGATAAAACTCTTTATGAAAACTAGTATGGTAGATCACCTAATGTTAGTTATTTTAATATATTTGGTAGTAAATGTTTTATTAAGAGAGGTGACTATGTTAGTAAGTTTGAGGCTAAACATGATGAAGGCATATTTCTTGGTTACTCCACCAAGAGTAAGGCCTACAAATGTTACAACAACCGAGCACAAGGAATCATTGAAAGTGTTGATGTTTGAGTGGATGAATATCCTGAAGTCTTAGGGGAAACCAATGTGGAGAAAAAGGATAAAGATCCTTGCATTTTATTTTTGGAACCAGAACCGGTGAAACCTGAAACTAGTAAAGAGAATGTTATTGTACCAGTTCAACCGAAACAAGTAGATTCAAAAGGAGATGATGATAATGAAGAAGAAGAACCTAAAGATAGTTATCATGTTATTCTGAGGTATGTGAGACTAAATCACAATCCTGACCAGATTATTGGAGATAAGGATGCTGGAGTGTTAACCAAAAGATGAATTAGAGAGAATTCTTGCATGATCTCCACTATTGAGCCTAGAACTGCTAAGGAAGCATTTGAAGATTATCATTGGATCAAAGCTATGGAGGAGGAGCTTGATCAAATTGAGAAGAACAACACATGGACCCAAGTACCCAGACCAGTGAATAAAAACATGATATGTACTAAGTGGGTATTCAGGAATAAACTAAATGAAGATGGAGTAGTAGTCCGAAACAAAGCTAGATTGGTATGCAAAGGTTATGTAGAGGAAGAAGGAGAATACTATCATGAGACTTTTGCACTAGTTGCTAGACTGGAAGGTGTTAGGACTTTACTTGAATTTGTAGCATATAAGGGACTCAAAGTATATCAAATAGATGTAAAGTCATCATTTTTAAATGGAATACTGGAAGAAGAAGTATACATTGAGTAGCCAGATGGTTATGTTTTGACTGATGCAAAAGATATGGTATGCAAATTGCACAAATAACTATATGGGTTAAAGAAAGTACCGAGAGCATGGTATGAAAGGCTACATTCACACCCGATGAAGATAGGTTTTTCAGAGAACTAGTGAAGACAACAACATATATCTCAAATCTAAAGGAGATAAGATACTGGCTAGTGAAGTGTTTGTGGATGATATCTGTCATGCTCTGTGAAGTGTACCTATACCTACAAACACAATGCACTCAATAAATCATTATAAGCATGGTTAGTAAATTGAAACAATGAAATGTAAAACCATGGCTAATTGACTTATTGCCTCCTAGTAAATGCAAGTATGAAAAATGCTCTTAGATCTTAGTATGCAAATTCCAATGACTTGACTACACTTAGATGGAGGATTTGAATGTTGAAAATGCATGATCTAGCAAGAATAGCATGATTAAGCTACATGAATGATTGATCTAGCATGATTAAGCTAAGATTTAAGCTAAAATTGAGCATGATAACATTGCTAAAGATGATAAGCTATAAGCTAGATGCCTATACTAACAATGCTTAAGCTATGAATGAGATGGGATCAAATGATATGCAAAAATCATATGAAATTGGGACCCTTTGAGCTCCAAAATGAGGTCTATTTATAGGATTTTCCAAGGCTAGGGGTGAGTTGGCATGAATCAACAGTTGAGATTGATCTGAAGATATCAATGGTTAAATTGGACGAGGTTGGAAAAGGGAGTTAGATTAAAGGGAACATCTGTCATCTCTATGGTGACAAGTGTCAAGAGGCTTCTAGAAGAGGTAGGATGAAAGGGGACATGGTGGCAGGTAGAATGGGTTAGGTTTAGGAATGGTTAGGTTTAGGAGTGGTATAAGTTAGGAGAATTTGAATTTAGAAATTCAAATAATAGGAAAATGGCTAATTAATTTCAACAACTCATGATTTGATTTGTTTTAATTAATTAGGGGATTTAGAAGAAATGAATTTGATGGGGGGAATTAATTAATTAAAGGGGTGAAATGAAATGAACCTATTTAATAAATCCTTAGATTTATTAATAAGTAGATGAAAAGGGAAATTTAATCAAATTGCTTAGTGAATTAAATTAAATTGGGAAGGAGGGATTAATTAAATAATTGCTTATTTAATTAATTATCTTCAGAACATTTTTAGGTGTATACAATATCATATTTGGAGGCAATGATAACATGAGCAATGACTTTGCAAATGAAATGAAAAGTGAGTATGAAATGTCTCTAGTGGGAGAGAAAAAAGTTCATAAGCTTGTAAATATAACAAATGAAGAGTAGTATTTTTATCACAGTCTAAATATGTGAAAGAGGTATTAAAGACATTTGGTATGAGTGACTGTAAACTAGTTGGGACACCAATGGTTACAACTTGTAAATTGTTTAAGGAGGATGAAGCCACATCTGTTGATGAAAAGGAGTATAGGTCAATGATAGGGAAATTGCACTATGTTGTTCACAATAGACTGGATATAGCTCATATTGTTGGTCTACTTGCTATATTTCAGAAGAATCCAAAGGAAACACACCTGATAGCAACCAAGAGGATATTCAAATATTTGAAAGGTACTATTGACTATGGTTTATGGTATCCATATGCAGGTAACTTTGATTTGAAGGTGTATACAGATGCAGTCTAGGCAGGTAATGTTGATGATAGGAAAAACACAACTAATGAACCATTATTTCTTGGTGGAAGACTTGTTTCATAGAGTAGCAAGAAGCAGAGTTGTATATCTCTATCTACTATTGAAGTTGAGCATGTTGCATCTTATATGAATTGTACCCAGGCTATCTGGATGAGACACATTCTGGAAGGTTTCAAGATGAAGTTTACAGAACCAGTAAAGATCTTATGTGACAATACCAGTGCCATAAATATTTCAAAGAACTATGTTTTGCATGCACAAACCAAGCATATTGAATTGAAGTATCATTTCTTGAGAGAAAAAGTGCAGAGTAAAGATGTGATATTGGAGAATGTTTCTACCAAGGAGCAGCTTGCAGATATCTTTACTAAACCTCTTCCTAAGACTACTTTTGAGTATCTTAGAAGTCAACTAGGGGTTGTACCCCTATGTGAGGTTAATTGAGCATGATGTAGATTACATTAGTCCTGGAGCTACTTGCAGAATTTTACAGCAGGATTGATGTAAAGTGGAGTTATTCCATAGGGGGAGCATCAAGTTGCAGGTTGATGATGCTTACTAGTGAAGTTTGACATTGCATGTTTTACTTTAACTTTGGCATTGTTGTCAAAGGGGGAGAAGAACTATGTGATTATGGGGAAGAATAAATATATGAGAAGAATTGTATGATTGATATATAGCCAGTTACCAGCTGAAGACAAGGTGAGTACATGGAAAAATGAAAGCCAGGATTCTTATTCACAATCATATCAATCAATGATATTGATACTTGTATTGCAATCAATGCTAAAGGGGGAGATTGTTGGTATTTGCATGATGATTGCATTAATGAAATGTTATATTGTCATTGATGTCAATTAGCTAGTAATGATATTGTTATAATATTGTTTTGTAACCGGTAGGAAGAGATAGTGAAGGGAACTGCAACTGGTAGGTGAATTTGTGGAGGAAACCGGTATTGTTATGAAATGGAAAGATGAACCAATAAACCCTACATGTTGATATGATAAACCCTACCGATGTAGTTTGGTGAATCGGTTGTATTGGTCTATGATCTGATGATGAGTGGTAATGATTATGACACATATGCATGTTGTATGAGAAGAGTTTCAAATGGTCTTTGGTGCGTAGAGCTAATGGTTTTTGTCTTGGGAATGAGAAAGTTCATTGCATGTAATGTAAATCATGTGATGAGTTATAGTGTTCGTTGAAGCGATGATCAAGGAGCGGTCAAGGATATCTTGAATGATGTGCAGTGATTATTATGTAATCCAATGGTTATACTTGAACCAATTTGTTTGTAATCTCAATGAGATAATTAGGTTTGTGATGTGTTACTGACCTATTGATTTGTTTATAAGGTCGATGATTTGTTTTGTTGTAGATTTGGCAATTTGTAGTTGAGAGTAAGAGACTGTGGTTGCCGAATCGAATGATGTATCTATAGTTTGTGTAAAGGAAGATAGGAGCATGAAAAGGATCTGAACAAGCAAGTGTAGTGTTATTCAAATATATCAGCAAACCCCTATTGTTTTATAACAATTACAACAGTCAAATCCCCTAATCCGGTAAGCTCTAACAAGCTTAGTGTTATTCAAATCCTCTAACCAAGTGGTCCATTAGCTTGGATTTCAAATCCTCTACCAAGGTTACTCCTAATAGAGTATTTCTTCTCATAGGGCATTATAGTCAATCCCTTAACCAGGTGGTCCCTAACATGATCTGTTATTAACAAGACTTTTTGTAAACATTTAAGACTAGGCTCCTAACAGGGAAAACTTTAGAAGAGTTCAGAATACTTGTGGGTATTCATCCCCACCGTGGTTTTTCCCATTTGGGTTTCCACATCAAAAATATTGTGTAAAGTGGTGAATGTTTTTGTGGTTATGTTTACTATGGTTGAATTGCTTAACTGATCAATCCACTTTGATATGTTATGTTAACCAGTAGCAATCTGCAATATGCTTTTACTTATGTTAGTAAAGTATTTGGATGTTTTGGTTTAAAAGGTTTTGTGAGTTTCAGAGATGTTTTACTGTTAATCTGTTATAACAGACAACCGGTTTAACTTGTTAGTAATATTGCATTTGAAGTTCAGTGTTGAAACCAGTCATTTCTGAGTTTTCTTTGAGAGGTTGACTTTTAGATTGGTCAAAATTTATATTAGTTTTCTATCTATTGATTCACCCCCCCCCCCTCCTCTTAGTAGTTAACCGGATCCTTATTATTTCATCATACCATCATTTTCTTTATTGAAAAGGGTTGGATTCACATTCAATTCTGCTATACCAATAGTAGAAACATCTTTGAGTCTATAAACCATACATTGATGCAAGATTTGGTGTGGTACAGTGATTACTACTCGCATTTTGCCTTCTAGATATAATCACCATGTTGACAAAGTATAATTTGAAGGCCTAAATTCTAACCCAAAACTTGCAATTTGTCAAACCCTTCATCAGTGAGGTTATAGTCAAATTTTTGGCTTCTTCTCAAGTTGTAAAAGACAATGCAATATGAAATATTCATTCCTGGAATGATCAAACAACTAGCTTCCTTTAGGAATTTCCTTCCTTCCTCAAGAGTCATGTGCTCAAATTCCTCTTTCAAAACTGCATAAAATGTCCTATTATATTCCTCCCATTGCTCATTAGAAACATCAAGTTGTTTACCAATCAATTGTCTCCCTTTCCATTTATACAAAAAAAATTAAATCTTGGGAGTGTATGGAGTCATTATCAGACAAGATAGATTTAGAATCCTTCCTCCACATACTCTTAGTCAAAAAATTACTTATTTGAATAATGTCATCATTTTTCTCATCAGGTGGGATATAGGGTTGTAATCTCACTCCTTGATTTACCTCTTCTTCATCTTATTGATCAATTCTTTCATTAGACCCTTGTGATATTACAATATTAAAAGATGGATTAGGGGAAATTTATGCTAATGGTGGTGCTACCACTGGCCCTCCTACTATATATGTTGATGGATTTGGGGATGGGGGTTGGAGGAATGGATAAGCTGGCCAAGAGAATAAGGGAATTTTGAATGAACAATTACATTCTTTCAACTCTATTAAACTCTTCTAGAAATATGCCCTGATATGATGGATCTTCTAACCTTCTTCTACTCTCAATCTTATGCACCTTGAAATAAGATAATCTATTGGCCTTTACCCCCTCATAAGAGCTACAATTCCTCATTATCTTCTCTTAACTCAAACTCATGCTCAACCTTCCTCAGTGTCACTATCTTTTTTGTATAGGAATAATATCCTTCTGAATCAAATTGTCTGGCCTTTAACCCAACTTGTAAGTGGAGATATTTGAGCATTTCAATTGCTTTCTCAAAACCTTTATTTAAATTAATTACAAAATCACTAATCTCAAGATATAGAGGGAGAAAATATCTCTTTTGACTAGTTCTAAATGGAGTTCAAGCCTCAAACATCTAGCATACTATCTTCAAAGTAGCTAATCTATTTGGAACAGTAAATGATAGACAATGTGGCATCTCATTAAATCCATAGACCATTATGTATGTGTATTGTTTGTCCATATACCAATCAGCCCAATTATGGTCAATGCTTACTTTAAGTTCCTACTCTTTCCCTTTTTCTCTTAAGAAGATCATAATCTACTTTGTCAATCTTGGGAACTCTACACCACATGCAATGTAGATTCTTTTGACAAAGTGCTTTTCAAATATAAGATCATGTGAATTCTCATACCCAAAATCTCAATTAGAAATCCATAATTGAATTTGCTTCTTGATATTATTTTTATCAAGAGTTCTAACATGGAGAGCTAGTCCCCATACTTTAAATTTATGTCCTTGAAATAGTAGCATGTGCATTAATAAGGAGTGCCACTTGAATGTTATTGTGGCACTACCCTATTTAATTTTTAACAGCGAGTCATGAATTGCATCTGCCACAAATTAGGGATAATCATATGTTCTTTAATCTATCTCACTCTAAACATCACAGGTAAGTAATTTAATTTCTTTTGGCATCATATAAATTCCATCATGCCCCAACACCTGACATATTGCATAATATGTCATCTTAAAATACCCATAGAATAGATCAATTTTATAGGGGTTTTTTTTGTTCTAGAAAATTGTTGCAAATCACCCTTGTATCTTGGTCTATGCACAACAACCATTTTCTCCTATAAAAACCCCCAGTGGAATCATACTTTTCTCTTAACCATTCCAAACCATTTTTGTGGTGAAATCTTTGCAGTTTTCCATTTCAATTACTTCCAATATTTTATCTTTGTTGATATCCAGCAATCTCCCATTATCAACTCTAATGTATCGACCATCAAGATTATAAAAATTGGCCAAGGTTTTAATCAAGTCTACATTGACAAACATATTCAAGACTATGAGCCTAACAATCCCTAACCTCCAGGGGTTACATTCTAGGATAAAAAACTTTGACTTCAAGAAGAAATATTTAAAAATGTGATGTCTCCTAACACTGAAATAACTTTTCTTTGCAATTACACTATTTGCCAAGGAACTTCAAGACACCTACCCTTGTCTTATGCCTATACGATGACCTAGGTAATAAGTCAATTAAATCGTCATGGAGATTCTTCTCCTTTTTCTATTTCTTTTTTTTGGGTTCACCTAATTGTGAAACTCTAGAGGAAGTAAACATTTTACTTATTTCATAGATCTCTTCCTAATTTTATAGGCTTTTAAACCTAGGGTCATAACTAATTACCCTGCTCTACCTTTTCAAAAATAACTCAAAATGTCAATAGAGAATGCAAAGAATGGAACTTACAAGCTTTTGTCAACTTTCAACAAACTCTAGGGTAGTCATACTTTTCACAGGTAATGCAACCTCATATCTTCTCTACACTAAAATTTTCTCTAAGCCTTGAACATAAAAGAACTAAAATCAATATCGTCTTTCAATATTAAATATTTTCTTCATAAATGCAATTCATGTGAATTATGGTGGCACAAATGGGTGTAACACAACTTTGAATTTTAGTCGTTGAACACAACCCATTGATGCCTGACAGTGAAAGTTAAATCTCCTTACTCGAGGAGACCACTTTTGACCTATCATTTTGTTTATCTTCCACTTCATAGATGCTCATTGAAATCCTTAAATCCACCTCAATGAGTTATGATCTGGCACACTAGATCCTAACAGATTGAAATGGAGAAAACACCCCCAATGAGTGTCAAGTGACTCTTGCACATCATTGTCACAACCAATTTCCCTATACACTCACCCATTTAGAAAAAGAAGGTTCCCTAGGGTCTGAGCTCTTAATCCTCATGGCACAACTTGAGACTCAACAACATGAGAAAAATATCCTCACCAAGTTTTGAGTTCATTATTGCAAAACTACCTAATTCCCACATCAAACCACAACTCATTGTATACTAAAGACATCTCAAAAGTAGGGCCCACTTTAGAACAACTTAAAGAACATGAATTCTAGTCCCTAAGACATCATGTGGGAGGGGAAAAACCTAAGGAACTTACTTGAAATAAAAAGGGACATGTTCTACCTGAACATCTTAAACCACCGACTGGAGAAGAAACTCTAGGGAATGGGGCCAATTTATGGATGATAAAAAACTCTTAAGGAGTGATCTTTAGAGGAAGTCAACCAAGAAAGCAAGTCACAATTAAAAAAGAAAATCCACCAACAAAAAATCAAAATTAAAGGGGAAACCTAAAGCCGGAGCAAATTGGGAGCCAAACCAAAATAGTCCTAACACCCCCCAAGCATAGAGGCAACAATGAATTTTGTTGTTTCCCTAAGATTAATTTAATTGAAATAACATCACCAATCATGACAAAGAGCCCCTAATGAAGTTAACTACTAATTTCATAGGGTGAGGAGCAACATGGAGGGTAAATGGAATGCTAAGGCACTACCTCTTCACTAATTAAGAGGGCAAGATCGGTCGTAAGATCTAGATGAGCCCTATCATATGGGTCTTGAGAAAATGTTTTAAATGATTTACATTTTCAAAGAGAATCAGAATAAATACGATGAAAAAGATAATGTTCATCACCTTTCTTATGCTTAGAATTCTCATTAATTTTAATAAAAGGAAAGAAAATGTTCTTATATCATACTTCAATCCCCAAAAGATTCTAGTTACTAATTTCTCTTGGTCATGAATTGGATTAGGTCTTGTGCTTTGATATGTAGGACAAGGTTTCTTAAAACAAATCGATTGTCATCTATGATTTTACCTATGCCATTATCAATGTCCTTGCATTCCATTTTGAAAATATGGACAATCATTGGTATCATGATCATTAGTTTTGTGATATAACCAAAAAGGAGTATTTGAAGAAGGAGCACCCTTAGATGGACGATAAGTCTTACGTCCTGCAAGATGATCCTTAAAGTTTTTAATTCTAAGGAGATTATATATATATATATATATATATATATATATATATATGAATCATGATAATGTCCTAGACCTTCGGTACTAGTTTGTGTAAGAGAGTTTATAGGTACTCTAAATCCTTGTTCAAATTTTAAAAGTCCTTGTCCCCTAAAACCTTGTTTTGATATGATGTTATTGACACTCCTATGAGAATTTCTTATTTGAGAAGGAGGAACATTAAAATGAATTTCTTTAAAATTTGTAGTTTAAGTGTATCTAGAATTATCAAAAGGAAAAGTAGATGAAGGAGTATCTTGTGTAGGGGGATTTTCATTTCTATCATCATGTATGTCCTCTTTGGTAGGTTGGGAAGGAAGATCCTTGTCATCTAAGGCCTCATATTTACTTAATGTTATGTGGGGAGATATTTCATGAATCAAATGAATAACATCATATTCTCTACAAATGGTTTGATGATTCAGATAGTCTCTAGGAGAATAAGGGGGATCTAGAGAGATTGGAACACCAATATTTTCATCTCGACCCCCTTGTGCTAGGGTATGTGTATAAGAAGAATATGGTGCCATGTTTCTCTTCAATTATTCCTCTCCATTAGAGATATCATTGATAGGAGTATTATCTCTTTCTTCATTCACATGAAATACCCTAGGAGAGGTACAAGTATTATTTTTTTCATTACAATCTATAGGATTAGGATCTACAAAAAAATTTATGAGATCTACATATGTAATAAATTTTCTTACAAATATCGCCATAAAGCAACATGCACTATGGAAAAAAGATTTGGGATTTAATTTATTAATATAAAGCAATTTAGGATTTCTAAAAATTCAATATGCCAAAATGCTATGAATGAAAACAAGCAATATGAATTGAAAGAAACCATTATCCAACACATGATTATGATAAATATAAGTGAAAAGCAATGTAGATATACGTGAAATGGAAAATAAATCAGATCTATTAAGTGCCATTATGAATGCCTAAAATAAGATCTAAAAAATTATGTAATTTGATTAAAAAAATCTATGAATGCAAAATTTTGAAAATTGAAATGTTTCCAAATCAGATCTGAAATAATTAATCCAAATTATACAACCCATAAGTTCAATTTTATAAATATAATGTGATTTTAACCTCTAAATTTATGTAATTCAATTGGAAACTAAACTTGTAAATGTAAATTTGAATTTGAAAATGCAAAAAAAACTTAGATTTGAAATCCAAAATCAGAAATAAGGGTGTAAGATGTCAGGTTCACCAAAATGTAATGTGGCAAAAAATTAGGGTTTCACCTAATTATGTAGTAAAACCCTTAATTTTTGCTTAGGGACCAACTAAATTAAAGGGGTGAATAATGGATATAGCCTCAATCCAACAAAGATATAACTGAGAATGTTGATTAGATTCACTAGTTGGGATTTAATACCCTATTTTTAAGTTGAATTGTGAAAATATTAAAATCAGGGTAAATGGGTTGATATTTAAGAGAGTTTGCATACAAAATGAGCTACAGTCATCAAATGAATCTATGAATATTTATCTAAGAAATATATGAGTGTTTGGATCTATTCCCAAAAGGTTGACTTGAATTGTCAGGACTAGAATGTCAGTTGCTTTGGTCCTCCACACTTTTTATCGTCCAAAGGGGAACATGTTCGTCTCTGTGAATAATGTCAATCTTGAAAGTTACAAATTTTTACCTATTCCTACACATAGTAGTGAAGGTAAAAAGGCTGGTAATAGGGGTTTACCTAAGTCAAATCCCAATTTAGGAATTAATCTTGAATGAATGCAAATATTGAAATAAATAATGGAAAGATATACCTCAGATCTACAATTGTCGATGATGATGCTTTTCTTCTTGAATGTAATCACATATGTTATATGAAATGACATGAAAATGATAAAACCCTAATCACCCACACATGCTTGCATATGAATGATGTAATTTTTCTCCAAAATGGTTGAATGAAGAATATGCAGCCTTGAAGATCTCTAAAAATGCTTGATGAACACTTGTGGATGCAAGCATGTTAGGAATTGATTGCTTGGAGTCTTAGATTAGATTAGGATGATAAAATGTCTTTATGTAGGGGTATCTAGGTCATTTACCAATTAGGTCAACCTCCAATGATCATGTGGAGCCACAAAATTGAATTCCCCCAAAGAGATAGGACCTTTCTCCCATTTCAAAATAGGGCTTAACTAAGCGGGACTAGGGCAAGGGCAAGGGCACTCTAGTCCTAGGACCAGGGTGCTAACACCCTATTCCTTAGTTAGGGACCTCAATTTAGCTCCATGGAGAAGGAAACCCCTCTAGGAAACCAATTAGTGGATGTACATAGCCTCAAAACTTGAGATAAGGCACAAAACGAACATAAATAGGAGATAGGGAGGGGACACGCAAAAGTAGGGGCACAAACATGAGGTATAAATTGTCTCAGTGACAATTTATGATGTTAAACTGTCAAAATTTACAGTTCATATGAAGAAGGCACGTGAAGACAAAGATAAAAGAAAAAATGGGTCAACATCGAAGAGAGCCTAAATGCCCCTAAAACTTTGCATCATCCTTGATATAAAGAACCAATATGCGACAAATAGAAGAAGTGTGATTGAGAAATAGTGGAAGAAAATGAGAGATGATGTCCTACTTTTTAGCACCAATAGAGAAACTTCATGTTGGATATTAGAGTTGTTGGGATATGTTGTTGTCATTGATGTCAACATATTCATGTGTTGCAAAGAATTGGTGTATTGCAGAGAGTTGGTTTTGGTGATCTATTGTAGAATTGTTGATGTGGTTTATTGGGTTTTGAGATGATTATCTCTAGTTGATTCAGTATGTGTTTCTTGATGCTATGTGAAGATTTGGTCAAGTTATGTGATCCGATATACTGACTAGTTTTTCAATGTTCTATGTTGTAGACTTGTGGTATTGGATTCATATTTCTCCGAAAGGATGATATCTTGAGTTCAAAATTTTGGAGAGTGTTTGGGATGTTCATGTGTGTCCTCTGATTGCATGGTTCATGATTTGGAACTTCACAAGTGTATCTTTCAATTTGTCAATTGGTGTTCTTGAGCTCTGATGATAGTGTAAATGATGATTCTTATTATCCAAGTTGTTGTGGTGATTGCAATGGAATTCATGTTGCTTATTGATTTTCTCTGATCATTTACTATTTGTTTTGGTGGTTTGCATTGATCATGGTGTGCGTTAATGAAGATTTAATTGGTTTGTTGTTATTATTTGTGTTATGCAACATATTCGATGGTGTAGCGTGTTATGGGTGATCTTGACGAATTATTTATTTGTTTTGTGTGTTTGAGGATTTGATTTGGGTCCATTCTATGTCCTTGTTGATATTGTATTGGTCTAGTTATGGATTTATGTATATGTGATGTAATTTTGTAATTAGGTCTTATGTGTTGAGCCGACCTTAAGGGTAAGATTAATAAATTGTATAAATAGGTTATGTAATCATGTAAATTGGGTGTTTGTGGTTGTGTTTATGACCTAAAAATATATTTTATGTGCAAATAAGCAAATCTATCATTTGGAAGTGTGGAAGAGAAGAGTATAGTTGTTGTGTAGATAGTGTGCTTAACTAGAACTGTAATCAAGCATTTGGAGATGCTATTCTTTCAATTCATGTAATCTAGATTGTTGTTCGATCTTTATAAGGTAGTGATCCTTCCTAGTGTTGTAGCCCTTCTTGTTTTGAGAAGTGAGCTCTAGGTAGTGTGCTTGAATGCATGTGCATTCCTTATTGTAATGTTTACACATACTATTGCAGAGTATCATCTTATTGTGGGTAGGTTCCAACCGTGGTTTTTCCCTTATTCAAGTTTTCCACACCAAAAATCTTTGTGTTATGTGTGTTTCTAATGTGGTGATTACTTTTTTTATTATTGTTAATGATCAGATCTGTAACTAAGGTTAATTTGGTTGGATTTGGTGAAAATAGATTCACCCCCCTCCCCCCCTCTCAGTTGTCTTGTTGCTTTGTTGCCAACACTTGGGTCCTCTAGGATAACACAAACGCATAAAAAAAGTCAACCTCCCATTTCCAAGCAAAAAAAAAGTAACTTGGGTCCTTCAAGAGGGAACAAACATATAAATCAAGTATGAGGTAACATAGACATGAACACCATAATCTAAAAGATAAGGATGGTACTATCCTAGTAGTCACCCACCATCAAGTCATTATCCTTCCAATCTTGTTCATATGGGAAGGGAGAATGAGATTGAAGAGGGATGATTGTAGAATCGAGTGCTTCACCAATAGCAAGAACCAAGGATGATATAGCTTCCATATTCTCATCCAAAATCTACTAATAGGTAAGAGTCAATGATCAGGTGAAGATCATAGATATCACTAGGATATCCTCTAAGGAGTAAAACAAATGCCTCTTAGTAGAACAGGTCAGTGACTTAGCTGAAGGTGATGAAATGAGAGTCACACCACCAACCTCTAGAAGAGGTGCAAAGACAAACTCCATGAAAGGGGGAACCTCCTCAACAAAACAAACAAAAGAAAATAAAGACACAAATACTAAAATAGGAAAACAAAAAGATAATGAAGGTATTGGAGCTAATTTTCAATGACAAAACTCAAGTATGAGGCCCTGCTCAAACTTTCACTTAGGTTTCTATAGAGGTAAAGACCTTTAATCAATTGTAGTAAGATCAAGTACCCTAGAAAAGTTTTGATGTAGAAGTGGCTGCAAAGCAAGAAAAATAGACAAAGCACTCAACACAACCTATGTATGCAGCACATCAATGGGCTAGGAAAATGCAGGAACATTAGGCAAGGAAGTGATGAGGGGAGGCTCCAAGGAAGGAGCAATGAATACCTATACAATTTTGGGGCAAGGCTCATCAGTGGTCCCTAGAGTAGGAAATAACAGCACAAAAGATGAAGTGAGCATAGCGGTTGTAGGAGAAATAGGAAAGGGAGAAGGCATGAAAATAGAAAAGGAAAGAGTAGACACCAATGATTTACATATAGCCTTTAAAGTGGTCTTGTACTCTCAAGCCATTGTATGTTAATGAATCTTGCACTCACATGCATGCTATTTTTGCTATAGATTGGGACCAATAATGGAAGTATGAAAAGGCTCAATGAAATGGTTCTCTTGAGAGAGACATCCTTAGTCTAAAATAGAAAAGGAGAAGGCCCAACCGATGAAATGGGAGGTGTAGCCAAGACGGGTCCCACAGACATAGTCATGGGCACCCTCCCTTGTTTTTCTCTAGGAACAGTTAGAGAAACAAGAGGTTCTCTCAAGGGCTATGATGTTGGATCCAAGGGTGACAAGAGATATCAAGGTGACCACCTACCCTTACCATATCAAGAAGGAGAAGAGATATACCCAAGGATCAGAGGTTTGAAGGTAAGATGGACTATAGATGGTAGCAGTGTAGGTGTCTTTCCCTTGTCTATACAAGGTGTAGACACAAGAACAAAAGACACTGCTAGAGGTTGTGTGGTCCTAGGTGGGAAAGGAGGTATACCCTGAGGAATAGGTCTATCCTTAACCCCTGATGAAGAAAGTACAGAAGATACAACCCATTATAGAATAGAAGCATATAGGAGAGGAGAGGAAATTGATGCAAGAGGAGGTAGAGAAACAACAAATTGCACCAATGCAAAGGCCATTTATTGTCTTATATTTATAATAAGGTTTATAAAATAGATTTCCACAAGGAAGAATAGGCCCAATCAAAGAAGGCCAGAAGTGATCCAATGGAAATCCCCCATGGGCAATCAATTATTGAAATCTAGTATCATGGATAGCATGCATTGTGCCCTCATGAGGAAATTTTAAACACTTATGATTAATCAAAGGGATTGCTTCCATGGAAATAAGCTAGAGGATACCTAGCTTAACCTTAAATAGGTTTGATTTAGTGATAACAATGAAAGTAGTTGACACCTCTTTGGGTCCCACAAGGATTATCAAAGTGTGTTACCTAGAGGAGGAACTGAAAACCCATCATATGTCTGAACAAAGGCATGATACTCATAATACCTCACCTAGAGCCTCCTTTGTAATGACATCAACTCTACATGCAAGTTCACCCACCACACCTATAAAAATATGATTATTTATCTTAGTCAAGATGTATGACGAGGCAGGCTCCCACTATAAGAAAGATCTAGAGGTGTGAAATATATATCAACATTTTTCATTCTCTGGTTGGAGGGCAAGATCAAAGTGATAGTGACCATATGAACAAATGGGCCACCACTCAGCTCAAATTCTTATGATTTTAAGATAAATTTTCATGAGTGGTAATTCAATAAATAGATAAAAGAGGTTTCTCAAGTGTTTTAAAGTTAATATACAAGAGAATATTTCATGTCAAGCTCACCAAAATATAGATGGGGAATGTTGAACACATGATAGAACTGGCAGGGGGTAAAACTTTGCAAAATTTCAAAACAAATTAATTATAAACAACATCGAATTACTTAACAATAACACAACAATCATCAACACATAAGCATCAACCATCAACACATGAACACTAGTTTTATGTGGAAAACCCAAGCAGGAAAAAACTATGGTGAGAATATAATTCACAATAAATATCAACAGTTTGCAATGAATATGGTTTCTTGCCAAAGAGCTCACTACTCCAAAATTGTAGACTAAGGTGCACAACCTTGAGAAAGATATAAAATTAAGACTTGTTATTTTGAATATCACTTCTTCAGGTCAAGATACAAACTATTGCCAAGGGAATCACTATCAATCAGCAAGGAATAGATGAATTGAAATTCAAAAGGATTCTCTTAAACTTGAAATTATCCTTGAATAACTAGATCAAGTGACCAACATCATGGAAAACATATCTAATAACTTCTTCTATCACAACACACTGTCTTCACTTAATGTATCACCTTCAAATCTCTTCTCAAACTAACTTTCATGCATCCACAATTTCATATTTGCTTACATATCATTCACATACAGTTCACTTTTCCATTACACATAATTCATCCATCCACACACCTTAAATATAAGATATAACATTAAAAACCTAATTGAGGTTTAGCCAAAATAAAATAAGCTACCCAAACCAAAACTACTCAAAAAGGTCCACTCCAACAGAAAGAGGGAACGAAAACATATTACAATAAATCCTTCCAAGATTAATTAAATGAACTATGCACATTAGTACATTCTCCAAATTTGCTAGCAAATGTAACATGTAGATAGAGAAATCAATCAACCATAGAATATCTTTTGATGCAAAATAATCCATGCAGATCTCCACACACGAAGGTGAGACATATAATTGCATCCAAATACAACTTGCAACTCACATCCAAACCAAAAGAAAATGATCCAACTAAGATAACTTAATCAAACTTATCGACTCATAACAAAACTAATCATAAATCAACAAATCTCTCTTGTGGAACAAAGAAATCATCTAAAAAACATGTTGAGAATACTATACATGCCATGAAACAATCATGCACTAAATTGCAACATATCCAAAGGGAACTAAAAGCTTTATGAACCACTCTAACATATGTATTCCCTAACAGAAAACAAAGATAACTATCCAAAAAAAATGTCAAAACCAACACCAACAATACTCAACTCAATCTGCAACACAAAGCATAACTGTAATAACCAAAACAATATTTGGACCAACATCCATCTAGATAACCAAGTTTTACAGCAATAACAACCATACAAGTTCATGCTTCCAACAATCTCCCCCTTTGTCATTGATGGTAACACTTGATTGCAACACTTGAACACTTTGAACAAATCAAGAAAATCTCACAACAAATCTCTTCAATAATTTCACAACTCTCTCCCATATAATCTCACAAAATCTCTCTCCCCTTTGACAATAATAACAAAGACTGCTACATAACATACTAACCAACACACACCACTGCTCCCCCTGAGAGAAGCAACAACATCCATCCAAGAGATAAATAATAAGCATTGAATCTCTCCTTGGAAAGATAAACCACTAAAACACATCTAGTTAGAAAAAGGAGGGCCAATAACCCCTAGCTTCTCCCTGAGATATTCAAAAATATCATTTTCCAATGCCTTAGTAAAAACGTCTATTACTTTTTCTTTGGTATAAATGTATTCCAATCTGATTGCTTTCTCTACAACCTTTTGTCTTAAGAAATGATAATGAATTAAGATATATTTTTTCCTTGAATTGTTAGTAGCAATCAAGAAGGAAGACTAAGAGGGGGGGTAAATCAATCTTCATCGGATACACAAACTTAACCACAAAAAATAAACCTGATAAATTGCAGCAATAAGACAGATAAGTAAATTGAAATCACAACACACAACACCAATATTTTTGATGTGGAAAACCTGGTTAAGGGAAAAACAAGGGTGGGAAGCTACCCACAATAAGATGATACTCTACAATAGTATGTGAAAATGTTACAATGGGGAATTCACATGCATTCATGCACACTACCTAGAGCTCACTTCTCAAATATAATGGCCCAAAAGGCTACAACCCTCAGGGAAGTCGCACTAACTTATAATAAGATTTGGACTACAATCTAGAAGAAGTGAACTGAAAGAATAGCATCTCCAATGGCTAATTACAGTTCTAGTTAAGCACAAATGTCTATCCTGCAACACCAATCTCACCACAAACTCAACACCTAAGGATAAATCACTTGTTTGCACATAAATCTCTGTCTAATAATATAGATACACCATCGACACCCATACTACATGACTATATCACCTATATATACAATTCATCAACCTTGATAACAATGTCGGCTAAACCCTCAACCCTCAATTAAAAAATTACATCACACGATACAAAGATCGACCACTGCACCAATATAATGGTTTACATAGAATAACATGGTCCTAAAAAAAATTCCCAAATGCAAAACTCCACTGTAAATCATGCCAAGATCAACCACAACATGCTACACCACTAGAAATACTGTAGAACACGAAAATCATTACCGATTGATAGAAACCACTAAAAACTTGCACAAAAATTAATGAAGATCACCAAAAAAAATAGGACATGACTAAGAAACACCAACAAGAACATTATAATCATTTCAAATAGTTGCACCAACAACACTTTTCAAATCTTCATTTGTCAATGTCTGAAAGCTCAAGAACACAACCAATCAACAACTGCCACAAAAAAAGATAACTTGTGGATCACCAAATCATGATAAATCTTAAATGGAGATACACAAGATCATCCCAAACAATATCCCAAAAAATCAGCACATGGTTTGATCACACCGAAATATACCAGAGGATATAATGGACTCTGCAAAATAGTGATCAGCAAACCAACACTACAAACCGGATCAGAAAATCTTCCCAAACTACAATCAATGGAGCAAATCACAAGAATATGTTGACATCAATGACAACAACATATCCTAGTAGAAGAAATGACCAGCAATATCCAACAATCTCCCCCTTTGGCATTGATGGCAATATATGAATGTGAAAAAGAATCAATGCAAAGAAAAGAAGATATCTCTTGCAAACTCCCCCTAAGATCAAGATAGATAAAGCAGTTTTTCACATGATCTCTCTCTCCCTTTGATAGCAATTTCAAATCTCAAAAAATAAAAAAAAATGAACTCTCTCTCCCAAAAATACATAATCAAATCAACAAGCTACTCCACTAGAGGACCAACACCAGCTTACCAATCTAGATGAAAAGATAAGGCTCTAAAATCCACCAGATTGATGCAACTCAATGCATATAGTTCTCATCAAAAGGGGTGGATACCCCTAACTTGTCTCTCAAGTAGACAAATGTATCTATAGGCAAAGGTTTAGTCAAAATATCAACAATTTGTTCCTTTGTAGAGACATACTCCAACTTCACCTTCTCTTCACTTACTTTCTCTCTCAAGTAATGATATTTGATTGACACATGTTTATTCTTTGAATGTTGCACCAGATTCTTTGACATATTAATAATACTAGAATTATCACATTATATAATAGTAGGCTCATCATAAATAATTCTGATATACTTCAATGTTTACTTCATCCAAACTACCTAAGTGCAATTACTAGTAGTAGAAATGTACTCAACTTTAGCTATAGATAAGGACATTGAATCTTGTTTAAGTAACCCATGAAACCAACTTCTTACCCAAAAAGAATGATCCACTAGTAGTTCTCTTTCGGTCATCAACATCACCATCCCAATCAATATCAATATAGGCACATAGAATTAAATCATCATTCCTCAGATACCATAAACCATAATCTACAGTTCCCTTCAAGTATCTGAATATCCTCTTCACAGCAGTGACATGACTCTCTTTTGGATTAGCTTGATATCTAGCATCCATGCACACATTATGCATAATGTATGGCCTAGTCTAAGTAAGATACAACAATTCACCAGCCATAGATCTGTACAAACTCTGATTAGATTTAAGATATTCATCATTCTTAGACAATTTACAACTAGCCACCATAAGAGTTCCAACCAGTTTGGAGTCATCTAATCCAAACTTCTTCATCAATTCCTTCACATACTTAGTTTCAGATATGAATATACCTTTTTCCAGTCTATGCAATCTACAAACCTAAGAAAAATTCCATCACACCAATCATAGAAATCTCAAATCCTTTTTGCATATCACCGGAAAACTTCATGCTCAAGTCATCATCACCACCAAATATTATATCATCAACAAAGACTTCAACAATCAGGATATTATCATTTTCTATCTTAAAGTACATATTACTGTCAGTAGCACCTTTACTAAATCATAATTTCAACAATTATTTATCTAGTCTATGATATCAGGTTCTAGGAGCCTGTTTCAATCCATAAAGAGCTTTCTTCAACTTACAAACCATATCTCCATCATCGAATAATGAAAATCCAGCATGTTGCTCAATGTAAACTTCTTCCTCTAGATCACCATTCAGAAGTGTAGATTTGATATCCATCTAATATACCCTAAAATATTTATAAGAAGCATAAGCAAGCAACAACCTAACAGTTTCAAGTCTGGCAACCGGAGCAAAAGTCTCCTCATAATCAATCCCTTCTTTTTGTCAATATCATTTGTAGAGTAGTCTAGCTTTGTTTCTTACAACATCACCGACTTCATTCAATTTATTTCTGAATACCCATTTAGTACCAATAACATTCTTATCCTTAGGTCTAGGCACAAGTTCCCAAGTGTAATTCTTTTCAATTTGATCTAGTTCTTCTTCCATAGATCTCATCCAACTTTATCTTTATAGGCTTCAGCAACATCTTTAGGTTCAACTTTGGAAATCAAACATACTTCTTCAGCAGCTAACCTTCTTCTAGTCATCACACCTTTATTCTTATAACCAATAGTCTAATATTTAGAATGATTCAGTCTTACATACCTTAGAGTCTTTTGATTGTTTTGATTCTCAAGTTCCTGCACTCCTTCACAAGCAACATCCCAATTCACAATCTCTACTGGATCATTCTACTTAGGCTCTTTAGGTTGAATAGGGGTTAAAACAATATTTTTCCCATCATACCACATGCTCTGATCTCTTTCCCAAGGTTCTCATCCACCTACAGATTTTCACTTTCTACTATCTTTATCAGTCTCTTATTATAGCATCAATAGGCCTTGCTCTTTGTTGAATATGCCAATAAAATTCCTTCATCACTTATAGCATCAAACTTTCCTATATCCTCATCTATTTTCATATAACATTTTCTACCAAATACTCTAAAATATCTCACAGTAGGAACATGACCAAACCAAAGCTCATAAGGGGTCTCACCGATATCTCCTTTTATGTGAAATATATTGAATGTGTAAATAGAAATACTAATATCTTCTCTCTAGTAGATCTTCAGAACATTTCCTTTAATCAACATAGTCCTTGCACTATCCAAAACAATTATGTTCTTCTGCACAACAACTCCATTCTGCTGAGGGGTTCTAGGAGGAGATAATGTCTTCTGATCCCATGCTTCTCATAGAATGAATTAAACTCACTAGAACATAATTCTCCACCTCTATCAAATCTCATATACTTCACCTTCAATCCAGACTCAGTCTCAACCTTAGCTTTGAATATCTTGAATTTATCAAATGCTTCTGATTTCTCCTTCAAAAAGACAACCCACATCATCCTAGAATGATCATCAATTAGTAGCATAAAATATATATCACCTTGCACACTTTTAACATTTTTAGGTCCGCATAGGTTAGTATGCACAAGATATAGCAATCCATCTTATGTATATTGTTTATTCTTGAAATAAATTCTTGTTTTCTTACCCAACTAACATTCCTTACATACTGGATTAACAGGCTTAACAATTTTAGGCAGATCTCTAATAGCATGTGTAGAACTGATCTTAATGATTGAATCAAAACTTGCATGACACCTTCTCCTATGCCATAACCAGCTCTCATCAATCTGAGCAATCAAATAGCTTCTCTCACTAGCATTCAAATGAAAAATGTTACCTTCAGTCTTAGTTTCAGATGCAATCTCTATACCAGAGACATTTAAGTTCTTGCATTTACCATCCTTGAATTGTAGATCATAACCTTTATCAACCATCTATCCAACACTCAAAATATTGTTTCAAACCTTCAACATACAAGACATCATTAGTGTTATGCTTACCATCAAAAGAAATAGAACCTCTCCCATGGATCAAATAGGCTTTGTCATCTCCAAATCTAACTATTCCACCATCATATCTTTCCATACTCACAAATTTTCTTTTATCACCAGTCATATGATGTGAACAACCACTGTCAATCACCCATTCATATTACTCTTCAACTTTAGCAGCTAAAGCTTTCTCCTCAATAGTACAACTAGTGGAATCAATAGGTACAGGTCCATCTTCCTTAATGGCAAGGAATTTAACTTCATCTCCTTCAGATTCTTCATCTATAATACGTTCATCAACAACATAATAACAGTTCTTCTAGTTCCTATACTTCTGATTAGACTTGTAAGGCTTGAAATACTTCTCATTCTTGTCATATCCATCATTCCTATCATTCCTATCAAACTTATCATGTCTTTCATACTTAGTCATTCTCTCCAAGAATCTAGAAGGAAAATGTCTTATCTTGTTACACAAGACACATTTCAAAGGCAACTTTCAATCATAATTACTAGCACCTTTAGGCAATCTTCGGGCAATCAGTGCTGCAAGTTCATCCAGATGGTATGATGAAAGAATAAGTATCTGGTAGAATACTATGAGTGGGGGGGGGGGGGGGTGAATCAGTATATTGAAAAATTGATACAAAGTTCCCAAACTCAAACTTAGTCAAACAAAGTAAACATATCTCAGTCAAGATGAATACTCATAGGAATACTTGACATTAACCGATTTAACTGTTATGACAACTTTAACAGTAAACACCTTCAATATTGTAAACATCAACAATGCTTAAACATAACTCAACATATTCATCTCTCAATTCTTATACTTAACATGACTTATCAAAAGTTAATCAAATCAACAAATAAGATCACATCCACAAAACCATTCACCACTTGACACAAATGTTTGTACATGGAAAACCCAAATAGGTAAAAACCATGGTGAGATGGGACTCATAAGGATAGTTATCTGAACTCTTTTGAAGTTTTCCCTATTAGGAGCCAAAGTCTATTAGAGCTTTAGAATAAGTCTTGTTAAGAACTAATTTCAGTTAGGAATCACCCGGTTAAGGGATTTACAAATATGCCTTGTTAGAAGTACAATACCCTGTTAGGAGTAACCTTGTTGGAGGATTTAAGAATCCAAGCTAATGGACCACCTTGCTAGAGGATATAATGAGTAACCAAGCTTGTTAGAGCTTACCCGGTTAAGGGATTTTACTTCTGCTGTAATTGTTAGAAAACAATAGGTTTTCTTGATCTGTCTAAGTAGCACTATCTTTGCTTGATCAGATCCTTCTAAGCTTCAATCTACCTTCACTCAAAGTGCAGATTGATTCACTGGCTGGGCAACCACACACTCAATAGGTTTTCTATTAACCTTGCCAACAACCTTTACAAACAACTTCATCAACCTTAAATACAAATCAATTAGGTCAGTAATACAACAAAAACCTAATTCTCATCATTGAGATTACAAACAAGTCGGTTCAATCTTGACCATTAGAAATCATAACAATCTCTTCACATTCTTCAAGATAATTCCAACTGCTACATGATCACCACTCCATTGGACTTTGTAACTTCATCACACGTTGTGCATTAAATGCAATCCACTTTTCTCCTTCCCTAGACAATAAGAAAATGCGCCAAACCAATTTGAATTTATCCTCATACAGTGATCACATGTGTCTCCATCATTACCGCTCATCAGATAATAAACCAACAAACTTGATCAGTTAGGGTTTAACAGTCGATAGGGTTTACCAGTTACATTACATAGAAAGGTTTAACCCTTCACACTAGTTCACTGGTTCAACTCACAAACTTTACATACACTG
This sequence comes from Cryptomeria japonica, assembly GCF_030272615.1. NCBI lineage: Eukaryota > Viridiplantae > Streptophyta > Pinopsida > Cupressales > Cupressaceae > Cryptomeria > Cryptomeria japonica. The sequence continues at coordinate 186,049,869 of NC_081405.1, forward strand.
GTTACAACATCTTGTACAACTCTCTTCTTACTGGTTACTAGCCAATATCAGCAATAACATGAATACCTTTCACTGGTTCAATTGACATCAATGACAACATATCATTAATGAAATCTCTATGAAAAATGCCAAACAAACTCAAAATGCCAACAATCTCCCCCTTTGGCATTGATGGAAATACAAATATCAATGCCTTTGATTGCTACTAAGATTGGTGAATAGGAATCCTGGTTTACATTACCAAGTATTCACCTTGTCAGACACATAATTCTTCTCCCCCTTTGACAGCAATGCCAAAGTGAAAGTAAAACATGTAATTCTACTCTCACTGTGTATCAGCATCATTTTGCAACTTGATGCTCCCCCTGTGGAATACATCCACTCCTTCATGAATCCATATAAGATTCTATAAGTGATTCAGGGACTGATGCAATTAGCATCATATTCAACTGACTTCATGAAGAGGGACAACCCCCAATTTCCTTCTAAGATACTCAAAAGTGGTCTTAGGCAGAGGTTTGGTAAAGATATCTACAAGCTGCTCCTTGGTAGAAACATGCTCCAAGATAACATCTTTACTTTGAACTTTTTCCCTCTAGAAGTGATATTTCAATTCAATGTGCTAATTTCTTGCATGCAAAACAAGATTTTCTGATATGTTTATTGCACTTGTATTATCACACAACATCTTTATAGGTTCTGAGATTTTCATCTTCAAACCTTCCAAAATGTGCCTCATCCACATAGCTTGTGTGAAATTCATATAAGCTACTACATATTCAGCTTCAGCAGTAGATTGTGAAGTGCAACTCTTCTTTTTACTACTCCATGAGACTAGCCTTCCTCCTAGAAAGAATGCTCCACCGGTAGTACTCTTTCGGTCATCAATATTTTTTGCCCAATCAGCATCTATGTGTGCCTCCAAGTCAAAATCTCCACCATATGGATACCATAATCCATAATCAATAGTACCTTTCAGATATCTAAATATTCTCTCAGTTGCCATTAGATTTGCCTCCTTTGGATTCCTCTGAAATCTAGCCACAATACCAACTGCATGGGCAATATCTGGTCAAATGTGAAAAACATAGTGTAGTTTTCCAATCATTGACCTAAATTCCTTTTCATCTACAAACTTAGATGCATCTTCCTTGGACAATTTACTACCTGTAACCATTGGGGTTCCAATTGGTTTACAGACACTCATATTGAAAGTCTTCAAAACCTCCTTCACATACTTGGATTGAGTAATGAAAATACCATTCTTCATCTGATGTATATGTAAGCCTATGAAAAAATTTGTTTCCCATACTAATGACATCTCAAATTCATTCTTCATTTCTTCTGCAAAACAATTACTCATGTCATCATTTCCTCCAAATATAATGTCATCTACAAATACTTCACTGACCAGTATATCATCTCCTTTAGACTTGAGATAAATGTCGTTGTCATAACTGGTTCTAGCAAATCCTATCTTCATCAGATGAGTATGAAGTTGTTCATACCATGCTCTAGGTGCATGCTTTAGTCCATACAAATCTTTGTGCAGTTTGCATACCATGTCTTCCTTATCTGTCAATGCATAACCATCAGGCTGCTCTATATAAACCTCTTCTTCTAGTATCCCATTCAAGAATGCAGACTTGACATCCATCTGGTATACTTTGAACTTCTTATGAGCAGTAAATGCAAGTAGTGTTCTGACACCTCCAATCTTGCTACTGGTGCAAAATTTTCTCCATAGTCTTCTCCTTCTTCTTGTGCATAACCTTTAAATACTAATCTTGCCTTATTGCAAACTATAACACCATCTTCATTTAACTTATTTTTGAATACCCATTTAGTACCTATAACATTCTTATTTACCGGTCGGGGTACCAGGGTCCAAGTGTTGTTCTTCTCAATTTGTTCCAAGTCCTCCTCCATAGCTTTCACCCAATGATCATCACCAAATGCCTCTTTATCATTTTTGGGTTCAAAGGTGGATATCATGCAAGAGTTCTCTCTTATTCTCCTTCTATTTAGTACTCCAGCTTCCTTGTCCCCAATTATCTGCTCAGGACTATGATTCAGTCTCACATACCTATGAATAACATGATCATTCTCTTCGGGTTCAGCTTCTTCATTGTCATATTCCTCTGAATTTATTTGTTTCTGTTGAACAAGTACATCAAGATTTTCTTTACTAGTTTCTGATTTAACAGTTTCTGGTTCTAAAAGCAAAATGCAAGGATCTTCATCCTTCTTCTCAAAACTAATTTCTTCTGATATTTCAGGACATTCATCTACACAAACATCAGCACTCTCAACATTTTTTTGTGTCGGATTGTTGAAGCATTTATAGGCCTTATTCTTGGTGGAATAGCCAAGAAATATGCCTTCATCACTCTTAGCTTCAAACTTTCTTATGTAGTTAGCTCTTTTAATAAAACATTTGCCACCAAATATTTTTAAATAGCTAACATCAGGTTATCTCCCATACCAGTACTCATATGGGGTTTTGTCCTTACCTCTTTTTACCAAAACTCGGTTCATTGTGTAGACAATTGTACTTACAGCTTCTTTCCAAAAGGTTTTTGATACACCTCCTTGTATCAACATAGTTCTAGCAGCTTCAACCATTGACCGATTGTTTCTCTCTGCTATACCATTCTACTGCGGTGTCCTTGGTGCAGAAAGTTGCCGCTTGATACCATTATCATCATAATATTTAGTGAACTCTACACAAGTGAATTCACCGCCTTGATCTTCTCTTAGACATTTTACCTTTTTGCCACTCTCTTTCTCAGCTAAGGCTCTGAATGCCTTGAATTTGCCAAAAGCTTCATTCTTATCCTTCAAGAATGTGACCCACATCGTCCTTGAACAATCATCAATGAAGATCATGAAGTATCTGTCACCTTGAATGCTTCTTGTTCTTATTGGTCCACATAGGTCTGTATGAACCAAATCTAACAAGTGCTCTACTGAGAAGGCCTTTCTCTTGAAAGTTGAAGAAGTCATCTTTCCTAGTTGACATTCTTTATAAAGAGCATTAACCAGTTTGTCTAGCTGAGGCAGACCTCTTACTATCTTAGACTTGCTTACTTTAATAATATTGTCAAAATTTATATGACAAAATCTCCTATGCCAAAGCTAGCTATCATCTATTTCTGGAATCAAACAATTGCTTACTTTAGGATTGAGATGAAATAGATTACCTTTGGTTTGTTTCCCGGTTGCAATCAATTAACCTTTGTTATCAAATATTTTGCATACCACATTTCTAAACTCCGATGGGTAGCCTCTATCATTAAGTTGTGCCACACTTAATAGATTGTGCTTTAGGCCTTCAACCCAATAGACATCATCAGCACTGATCTTCCCATTAAGAGAAATAACTCCCTTACCTTTTACCATACAGGGTGATTCAATGCCAAATTTGACAACACCGCTATCAAATTCCTTAATGGAAATAAATTTTCTCCAATCACCGGTCATGTGATGTGAACAACCACTATCAATGATCCAATCATCATAATTATCCATTCTGGATACTAGTGCCTTCTAATCTGATACTTCTTCCTTAATTGCTACAAACACAATATCTTCACTAGCATCATCATCACTAATACCACTGTCAATAGCTACAAGATAATCCCTCTTGCCTTTACCCTTGTACTTCTTAAATTTGTCTCTCTTGTAATTGTTTTCACCATTAGGGCAGTTTGCTACTATATGATCAATCTTGTTGCATGCAAAACATTTAAAGGTAGCTTGCCTCTATATTTACTAGTGCCTCTAGGCAGACATTTTGCCAACAATTCTTCAAGTTCCACTAGGTTTTCTTCATCATCAGCATCTCTGCTGGATCTAGATTCATAACTATGGCTGGTATGTCTACTTCTTCTCACATATGGGTTAGAGACAGAAGCTATAAATGTAGATTCTGATTTCTGTACACTACCATCATAGCCATTTAGTTCAAAAGAAGTAAGTTTGCCAATAATAGAGTCAAGAGTTACCTTTGTCTTGTCAATGGATTTCAGCTCCTGAATAGCTGCAACTTAGATAGCATAGACTGGTAGCAGGGTTCTCAGTACCTTACTAATTACTATGGCATCTTCCACTTTCCCTGCTGCACTCTTTATCTCTCCAACTATCTCTTTGATCCTTTGACCATACTGCTAGATGTTCTCACCTTCAGACATTCTCATATCATCAAACTTGCCTCTTAAACTCTCTTCTTTAGCAATCTTGACATGCTCATCACCGCTATAGATATCTTCAAGTTTCTTCCATACTTCTTATGCAGTTTCAAGACCATGAACATCTACATATTCAGCATCAGATAGGGAACTGATAATAGCTTCTAATGCCTGGTAATTTTCTTGTTGTTCTTTCTTTTGATCATTAGTTAGGGGTCTAGTAGGTGTAGTATACTTATGTTCTATATGATCCCAATACTGACTACCAAGACTCTTAATGTAAATCTTGATTCTGTCACTCCATATTCTATAGTTATCTTTGTTAAACTTTGGACCTTCTTTCTTCATCATGATCTACAAGATCTTTTCCTCAAGCTATTAGGCTTTTAGATTAAGAGGGCCTGAGATGCTCTAATACCAATTGATGGTAAGATGAGAGAATAAGTATCTAGTAGAATACTAAGAGCAGGGGTTGAATCAGTATATTGAAAAACTGAAAAAAAGTTCCCAAACTCAAACTCCGTCAGACAAAGTAAACATATCTCAGTCAAGATCAATATTCATAAGAATACTTGACATTAACCGGTTTAACTATTATGACAACTTTAATAGTAAACACCTTCAATCTTGTAAACATCAACAATGCTTAAACATATTCATCTCTCAATGCTTATACCTAACATGCCTTATCAAAAGTTAATCAAATCAACAAATAAGATCACAGCCACAAAAGCATTCATCACTTAACACAAATATTTATATGTGGAAAAACCAAATAGGTAAAAACCACAGTGAGATGGGACTCACAAGGATAGCTATCTGAACTCTTTCGAATTTCACCTTGTTAGGAGCCAAAGCCTGTTAGAGCTTTACAAAACATCTTGTTAAGAACTAATTTCGGTTAGGAATCACCCAGTTCAGGGATTTACAAATATGCCTTGTTAGAAGCACAATACCCTAGTAGGAGTAAACTCACTAGAGGATTTAAAAATCCAAGCTAATGGACCACCTTGTTAGAAGATTTAATGAGTAACCAAGCTTGTTAGAGCTTACCCGGTTAAGAGATTTTATTTCTACTGTAATTGTTAGAAAACAATAGGTTTTCTTGATCTGTTTGAGTAGCACTATCTTTGCTTGATCAGATCTTTCTAAGATTCAATCTACCTTCACTCAAAATGCAGATCCATTCACTGGTTGGACAACCACACACTCAACAAGTTTTATATCAACCTTGTCGACAACCTTTACGAACAACTTCATCGACCTTAAATACAAATCAATTAGGTCAATAACACAACAAAAACCTAATTCTCATCATTGAGATTACAAACAAGTCGGTTCAATCTTGATCATTAGAAATTATAACAATCTCTTCACTTTCTTCAAGACAATTCCAACCACTACATGATCATTGCTCCATTGGACTTTGTAACTTCATCACATGATGTGCATTAAATGCAATCCGCTTTGCTCCTTCCCTAGACAATAAGCATAAGCACCAAACCAATTTGAATTTATACTCATACAGTGATCACACGTGTCTCCATCATTACTGCTCATCAGATAATAAACCAACAAACTTGATCAATTAGGGTTTAATAGTAGATAGGGTTTACTAGTTACATTACATAGAAAGGTGTAACCCTTCACACCGATTCACTAGTTCAACTCACAAACATTACATACACTGGTTACAACATCTTGTACAACTCTCTTCTTACTGGTTACTAGCCAATATTAGAAACAACCATATCAGCAATGACATGAATACCTTTCACCGGTTCAATTGACATCAATGACAACTTATCATTAATGCAATCTCTATTTAAAATGCCAAACAAACTCAAAATGCCAACACATCCAACTCCCTTTCTTGCTCTTCCATCTCTCTCCTCTCTCTTTCATATCTAGATATCCTACATTCATCAGGATCATATTCCTGCTTACTGGATATAGATACAAATGCTCTAAATGCAGTCTCAAACTTTCCATATGATTCTCCAAATTTGCTCAACTCAAATGTAGCAAGATTTCCAACTAACATGTCTCTTATCATAGTAGTCACACTTTGGATCTCATCAATAGCAGCAAAATTATGTTTATAGGTAGGAGTCAAAGATCTGAGCACCTTAGCAACAATTTCATTTTCCTCAATGGTTCCACTGGAACATATGATACCTAGAACAAGGTCATTCACATTAGCCATAAAAGAGTGAATGTTCTCATCATCTCCCATCTTCAATGTCTCATACTTTCCTTTCAAACTCTGCAACTTAGCAACCTTCACTTGTTTATCAGCTTCATACAACACCTCAAGCTTCACCCAGATCTCATGTGTGGTCTAAAGTCCCAATACATTTTTCATCTCAAAATCAGTTTGGGCACTAAGCAATTCTTCCTTCACTCTAACATTATTTTTCTACTTCGTTAACCTCATAAGGAGTAGATGGTCCATTCTGAGAAATAACATAGACATTCTTTGTAATATTCCAATAATCTTCACCAAGACATTTCAAGTGCACTTCCATCCAATCCTTCCATATAGCATAGTTACTTCCATCAAATCTCGAACTATCCTTCTTAAAGATAACACCTTGAGCTCCCATCCTGGCTCTCCTCAAGCGATTAAGATTCTACCAGAGGATCTAGCTCTAATACCAATTGTTAGCAGCAATCAAGAAGGAAGATTAAGAGGGGGCGATGACTCAGTCTTCATCGAATAGACAAACTTAACCACCAAAACAAATCTAATAAACTACAGCAATAAGACAGATAAGAAAATTGAAATCACAACACATAAAACCAAGATTTTTGACATGGAAAACATGGTTAAGGAAAAAACCATGATGGGAACCTACCCACATTAAGATGATACTCTATAGTAGTATGTCAAAATGCTACAATGGGGAACACACATACATTCAAGCACACTACCTAGAGCTCACTACTCAAATATAATGGTTCAGAAGGCTACAACCCTCAAGTAAGTCTCACTGACTTACAATAAGATTTGGACTATAATCCAGAAGAAGTGAATTGAAAGAATAGCATCTCCAAATGCCTAATTACAGTTTCAGTTAAGCACAGATGGCTGCCCTGAAACATAAATCTCATCGCAAACTCAATTGTGAAGGATGAATCACTTGTTCACACACAAATCTCTATATGATAATGGAAACATACCATCGACACCCATACTACATGACTATATCACCTATATATACAATTTATCAACCTTAATAACAAGGTCAGTTAAATCCTCAACCCTCAATTAAAAAATTACATTACACATACAAAGATTGACCACTGAACCAATATAATGGTTTATATAGCATAACACAGTCCTAAAACAAATTTGAAAATGCACAACTCCACAGGAAATCATGCCAAGATCAACCGCAACACACTACACCATCTGAAATACTACATAACACGAAAAGCATCACCGGTTGATAGAAACCACCAAAAACTCATACAATGATCAATGCAAATCACCAAAACAAATAGGACATGACTAAGAAACACTAGCAAACATGTTAGAATCATCTGGAATAGTTGCACCAACACCACTTTTCAAATCTTCATTTGTCAATGTTTGAAAGCTCAAGAACACAACCAATCAGCAACTGCCATGAAGAAAGATAACTTGCACAACACCAAATCATGATCCATTTGAAATGAAGATACACAAGATCATTCCAAACAATATCCCAAAAACTCAACATACGATCTGATCACACCAGAATATACCAGAGGATATACCAAAATCTGCAAAACAGATATCAACAAACCAACACTACAAACTGGATCTAGAAAATATTCTCAAACTACAATCACCGAAGAAAATCACAAGAATATGTTGACATCAATGACAACAACATATCCTACCAACAGAAATTACCAACAATATCCAACATGACTGTATAACAAAATTCTTTGAAATGTTTCTAACACTAGTATTATCACACATAATAGGAATAGCTTCATCATATATCACGTTGATGTCCTTAAGACTTTGCTTCATCCACATAACTTGAGTAAAGAGAGATGTTGTGATAAGGTATTATGTTTCTACAATAGATAATGACACTTATTATTGCTTCTTACTTATCAATGAAACAAATCTTTCTCCCAAAAAGAATGCACCACCACTGGTACAGTTTTTGTCATCAATGCTTCTAGTCCAATTAGCATCTGTATATGCTTTCAACATAAAATCTTCATCCTTTTTATACCATAAACGAAAATCCTGAGTTCCTTTCAGATAACTAAAAATCCTCTTCACCGTTTGATCATGAGTTTTCTTTGAACTAGCCTGAAATCTCACAACTAAACATACAACCTACATAATATCTGGTCTAAAGGAAGTAAGATACAACTATCCTCCAATCATAGATATATACTTATCTGATCAACATCTAAAGATGTATCATCTTTACCTGGTTTGCAACCAACAACTAAAAGAGTAATAACAAGTTTACAATTCTCCATATCAAACTTCTTTAACATTTCTTTAACATATTTACCTTGTGAAATAAAAATTCCATCTTCCAACTGAATAACTTGTAGACCAAGAAATAATGGTAGTTCTATAATCGTAGACGTCTCAAGTTCCTTTTGTATCTCTTCTGCAAATTATTTACATAAACCATTGCTTCCACTAAAAATAATATCATCAACATAAATAACAACTATCAAAAGCTTAATGCCTCCAACCTTAAAATAAATATTGCTATCTACAGTGCCTTTCTTGAAATTTTTTGTAATAAATATTTGTCCAATCTTGTATAGCATACTCTAGGTGCTTGTTTGAGTCTATACAATGCCATCTTTATCTTGCAAACCACATCCAAATCTTTTGACAATCTAAATCCATCTAGTTACTCAATATACACTTCTTCTATTTCTCCATTCAGAAATGTTGACTTAACATCCATTTGATATATCTTGAAATTCTTATAAGAAAAAAAAGAAAGAAACATTCTAATAGCTTTCATCCTAGCTATTGGAGCAAAAGTTTCCTCAAATTCAACACCTTCTACATAAGAATAGGGTCAGTGCAAGAAGCCGAGTCCACTTTTTGGCCAAAAAGTGCAAGTGTTTTCCCTAATTTTCAGATTTTGTCTCATTAGAGCTTAAATTTTGAAACACTTGGAGATTGAATCTTGGAAAAAGTCAATAATATAAAAGATATCCCTGAGTCTACTTTCCAAATATGTAATTTATTTTAATACCCACATAATAAAAAATAACTTTTGGAATGGAGTTCTAAAAACTATGTTTTAAAAATGCATGTTTCAGGACCATACCATGCATGTGTACGACACACACTTTTTGACACAATTAAAATTATTTTCTCAAACTGTTTTGGGAAATTGTTTGTAACTCACTGAAGATTGATGAGCATATTTTTCTGTATTTTTTTTTTATATATTTAATTTTTAATTAATGTTTTAATGACTAATTATGTTTTAAAAAATTTGACGTGTACGACCCACATAATTTGACGTAAACTTAAAATTTTTAATTTTTTTTTTAAATAGAAAAGAATTTTGTGTAGATTGATGACATATATTTTTTTTTTCAAAATTCATTAAAATAAAAAAGTTATTAAATTAACAAAATTAGTTAATATTTCAAGTTTATGGACCCAATTTAGTATAAATTAAATGAAAAATAGTTAAAATAATCAATTTTTAAATAAATTTACATATTTAGAATCTAGACTATATAATCTGAAATGGGTTTTAATTTCGTATAAAAATTCTCTAATTACAGGCACGTAAATTATTTGAGAAGATCGTATTTGTGCTTTCATTCATGGAGATTTGAATTCGCAGGTCCATCTCTTAGGTGTGGCCATCCCAGGCCTGTCCTAGGCCTAATCCCAAGCCAAGTGGTGGGTTGTGGAATCAACTTCCACAGAATGAGCCCCCGTTTTCAAACAAGGGCGGCTTGTGAAAAAAAAGGAAAAATACGATTTAGAAACGGGCCCTCATTTTGTTTAAAAGCGGGCCCCCATTTTAGAACAAAACGAGGGCCCTTTTATTTTTTCCTCAGTCCCCCGTTACCTTTCAGCTCAGGAGCCCGAAGCATAAATAGACCCCCATTTATAAGAGCATTTTTTTGAACATGCGGACTTTTGCGAATTTGTGACTCATTACCTTGCACTTGCCCAATAGTCATTACATATCAATCTCGCCTTGTTTCTTATGACCTATCCTTGTTCATTTAGTTTGTTCTAGAATACCCGTTTAGTTTCTATCACATTCTTATCTATTGGTCTAGGTACCAACTCCCAAGTCTAATTCTTCTATATCTAATTCAATTCTTCTTACATTTATTTTAACCATCTTTATTATTTTCTTGCTTCTTCATATGATTTAGGTTCAATAAGTGACAAAAACAATAATTTGCTTACTCATTTACCTCTGTAACACTTCTTCATGTATGAACTCCTTTGTTTTTGTTTCCAATTATTTTATCTTCTAAAGGATTGCTTTGCACATACTTTGAAGTCTTGATTGATTGATCTAGTTCTTTATCTTCTTCAATTCCATTTTTCTCTTCCACATTGTTCTCTTTTAGGTCAATATTTTCTTCTACAGCAACTGGAATGATCTCATATTAAGTCTCTTGAACGGGTTCAAGGGTAGTTTGATCCCATGTCTCACATACTTTCACATTTATAATCTTCACTATCTTATTAAATCTCTTATTATAACACAAGGTATGCTTTCCTATTCATAGTATATCCCAAGAATATTTTGTCATCTACCCTATCAAACTTTCTAGGATCATTTTCATCTTTTCTGATATAGCACTTACTCTCAAACATTCTGAAATACTTCATAGTAGGAGGTCTTTCATACCATAGCTCATAAGGTGTCTACTATGATTTACTCTTATTTGTACATTGTTAAGATTATAAACAATAGTATGCACAGATTCTTTCCAATACACATTAGCCAAGTTAGAATCCTTCATCATAGTTCTAGCCATCTCAATAATAGTTTTATTCTTCCTTTCTACTACACTATTCTATTGTGGAATTCTCAAAGAAGAAAAATGTCTTAAAATACCATATTTCTCATAAAAATTGTCAAATTCATTTGAAGTAAATTCTCTACCTCTATTAGATCTTAAACACTTGATTTTAGCATCAACTTGATTTTCTACCACTGATTTGAAAACTTTAAACCTTTCAAAAGCTTCATATTTTTCTCTCAAAAATATAACACATGTCATCCTAGAATAATCATCAATAAATAACATGAAATACCTTTCCCCATAAATTCCACTTGTCCTTGTAGGCCCATGCAGATTTGTATGAATCATCTCCAAGAGATATGAAGAATAATATTCATTGTTCTTAAAAATTCTCTTTTTTTGTTTCCCCAATTGACATTCCCTGCACACATTATCAATAGGCTTGACAAGATTCGGTAAATTTCTCACTACTTTAGTATTACTGATCTTTATCATGTTGTCAAAGTTAACACGTCCCATCCTTTTATGCCATAACCAACATTCATTGCTCTTAGTAAAAAAAAATCTATTTCCACTTATGTCCTTTATGTAATAGACATTTTCACTTATTCTAAAGTCTTTTGCTACCATCTTTTCAGTTTTTCCTTTTCTAATTATACATCTGGTATTTGTGAACACAACTTCATAACCTTTATTGCATATTTTTTTGAACAACCAAAATACTGAGAGGGGCAAGGGTGGATCACTATTCCCTTCTTAAACTTTTGAATCAACACAATTATTACTGAAGAACACAAGTGATCATTTAGAGGGGGGTGAATCAATGATAGTCAAAAATTTAAAAACATTAAATCAAATAGTGCCAACACTAATAAGAAAATAGATTAAAGCACATGCACACAAGAGGTAGACCACATAACACAAAGATATACGAGGAAACCCCATAGTGGGCATAAACCTTGGTGAGAAATGTTGTAGGAGTCTACTACTCCAAACCAGCCTCACAATGAAAAATTGATTACATTATGTTTTAGGGCATCAACCCAAGGAGCACCAACCCCTATAGTTTATGACCATGTAATCAAAGGAGAACCTACCCTTTCTCTAAGCACCCATTCAAATAATTACAAAGACTAAATAAACATCTTGATACAATGAAAAAACCTCATTACAAATGAGTTTTGTAACACCTTACTGCTGCTCTAAAAAGACATCTCACTAATGTTTCATCTCCACCTTCCTGCCTCTGCAAATTAGTCTTCTTTTCCTGCCCCACTCTATGTGACCAACTTCTTGTGTAATATGCCTTAGCTCTCCACTCTTTAGTCTCTGGTCTCTGCTACTCATTTTTGTTCTTTTCTCTTTTTATTCTCTATCACACTTTCTACAATTGTCTTCTCTCTATTTTTGTGACATTGCAGCTCTATTATCTACTCTTTTCTCTCTATCTTTTTCACTACATTCTCTCTTTTCTATTTTTTCATAGCTTCCTTTTCTTCTCACCACTTGTTTGCACTTCAACAACTTTTCAACTATCTTTGTCTAAATGCTCTGTCTCTATTGAAAATTGTCTATTCTCTTCTCTAGTTCTTGCTACTAAACCACTTCACTCTCTATTTCCACACACACCATAGCTAAATAGTATTTGCTATTTTATGGTCACCAACAATTTATCTATCTCTTCTAGCTCTGCACACCTACCTTTGTCACATGAAGACCACACTTAATATGTCAACTCTGTACACTATACATTTTCCCTCCAAAACTGAAATTAAAAATAACTTCTCGAGTCTCTAAGAGATCATGTCTGCATATTGATTGGATTCTTTGATGATCCGCTCAAGCCACACACCAGTCTACAAAAGATCCACTATTAATGCATTCTCTATCCTCCTACATTGATTGGATCGACAATTGCCTCATTTAAGTGTACTATCATTGTAATCATAGACTTCTGCATGTCAACTTTCATATTTGACCACCTAGTTGCTATATGTCTTCATATTCATCGTCCAAGTCATCTTCTCTGCTTTGGTCATCCACCATGTGAACCTCTGAGTCTATCACAATGTAAACATGGACACAAAATTATATTTGTCAGTCAAAATCCACACTAAGGGTTTTATCACTTTGAAGTTTATTAGTCAAAATGACCTAAAAACATATCAATCTTTTGTCCAAATCATCTAGTCAACATTCATCAACCACCCACATAGACAAATCATCTATCGGTCTACACAAAATTGTTGAGTTCCACAATGCAACTAACACGAGTGTTATGCGCATCCATGTTCACCAAAAACAAAACTTCACTAGATCTCTTGCAGTTAAGTCCCTTTTGCGGAATATTTTGCAAAATGGCGAAAGCATCAAGCCTTTCATGGTTTCACTATGGGTCAAGTCAACCAAAAGGTTTGACCCACGACCGAGCGAAAACCCTTCACCAAAATCTCCATTTCAAAGGCAGTCTACATTACTTTTGCAGTCTTCCTGTGAAATGGCAAAAAATCACCTCTTAACCCTCAACCACAACATTCTTTTGTTCACCGCGCAGACACCCTTCATTTTTTGCAGTATTACAAATGGTTAACCTTTTATGACACAACACCCGACAAAATGGCAAGAATCATTTCACATGAAATCTGCCACATCACCAAAAAATGGCCCCACATGAATACATCATCACCAAGATGATCCAATAGATGCAAGTCAGTTGGATACTGATGAGAACAAGGATGAAGTGGGCCCCAGAGATGACTTAAATGCCTCTCCATGTGGTCTCCAACTCCTTTTCTTCGTTTCACCGAGTGTTTGGGTCAATAACAAAGTTTGACCTCGAAATGGCAAAAACTCTGATAGAAATCAATGACACACGTATTATGTGATTTTTATAATTTCTAGGGACTCTTGATCAACATGAAAAGTTTGACCGTGAAATGGAAAAATGATTGGTTAGTCAATAATATGTGCATTATGTGCTTTTCATAATTTTGTGCTTGCCTTTATTTGTGTAAAGTGATACTCAGGAAAATAGCAATGGCAATAACCTGTTGTGTTATGCACATCTCCTAACTCTTGTTATTTCATAACAGTGTTTGATGAATGCAAAAAGTTGACAGCATAATAGCAATAGTGATAACAATATTTGTTATGCACATATCCTTGCAACAAAGTATGACTAACATGATATATTAGTCAAACTACAACCATACTTTTTTTGATTCAGACCAACTCATCTAATGCATTTCCAACTCGATGGTATGTATCTTCCTTGTCCAATAACATGTCCCAAAGGAACACTCTTTTCTTTCCTTTTGTATCCCCTTGTGTGACTAACACGGTGTGGCAACTAACACGATATGTTATATATTTTTGTAAATGCACTTTTTCTGCATCAAATTAGTTTACTTAATGTCTTGCCAATTCAATGGATTTTGTCTTCTTTGTGTAACTACAAATCCAATTGCTAACTCCAACTGTATTCTTTAACTTCCTTGTGGCCTTTGATAAAATTCATTTTCTGACTCCAAGCTTGTTTAACCTGCTCACTTTGCCAGTCTGATACAACACCAACTCAAGCAATTTGACCATCCTTTGAGGTACACATCTTCTTGTATCTTTGTCAACCTAAGACTATACCATCTATATCAGTTCTGATATCTTCATTTGAGGAAATCATCATGCTACACCTTTGTCTAGTGCATATATCTGTATGTCTCTACATCTCTTTCCATCTTTGTCTAGTGGATGTGAAGTTGTCACTCTACACTATCTCTATCAAGCTCCACCTTCTCAACTGTTGACATCAATAACAACCTTATGCCAACAATTACTTTGTAGATTCGCATCAATAAACATGTAATATAAAGAAATGAATGATCAAATAAGCAACAAAAGTAGAGATACCATCCATAGCAACAAGCATAAGAGAGCACCAAATTTTTTGTGTGGAAACTTGTTAGGGAAAAACCACAGAGAGGTTTAACTCTCAATATAGTATAACTAGTTATAAAATATTATAAATGCTCACTACAAATCTCACTAATAAAGAGCTCACTTCCCAAAAGATGAAGGCTCACTATAGAAGGGCTTATTGCCCAAAAGATAACAAGTAGACAAAAAGAACTGTTATAGTTGCATCATACATATGCATGGAATATTGTTCCAATTAGGCTTAGTAGATAGATTTCACACACTTCATTATCTCTTCAATCATTTATATCCACTTCAATCACATATCATTGCATCATATCACATTTGATCACTATATCACACATGAATGTTTGTATCTCTATATCATCATCAAAAGAGTACACGCACACGCATGCATGCACACCCACACACACACACACATAGATATATATCAGGTCAGCCACACAAAGAAACTAAGAGGCCAAACTATCAAACCATGTATTTCACATTTTGAAGATCCATAGCATGTACAAACTTGAATATAGGTACATTTCATATTCATAAGTATATTGTCCAAGCCACAAACCCATATCTATAAGTCTGATACAATGCAGAGAAAAAAATGATAAACAGAGTCACATAATTACTAGAGCAATAACAGTATAAGTTAATAGAAGTATGTTGGCATCAATAATAATTGGTAGCCTATACACAACATTATCCTTTACCAAAAGTATAAGCACCAATGACAAAACTCAAACAATGTCCCCCTTTTTTATTGATGGCAACATGCAAAAATTATTCGCTTCAAATTACTTTCTCAAAAACATTGTTGTTCAACAAATTTATTCTTTATAAAAACTATTTTTTAAAACATTTTTCTTCTACTCTTCCCCTTTCTACTTACTCTCTTATGTCACTATTCTCCAATTCTCTCCAACTCTCATTGTTACTCACATATACTCTCCCTTTTTGCCAAATTTCTCATTTTCTCCCAACTTCTCATTCTCTCCCCCATTTCCATCAAGGACAAAGGATATAAAAAAGATACCTTCACACAACTTCCCCTTAACAAGAACAATGCAATTCAAAAGAAAAAAAAATCACTTTTTTTATGGGAAAATCTCCTTATACTTTTCTTTGAGTTCTTAGAGAAAAGAATTCCATAAACTTATAGTAGATGATTGTTGTTGTATGGAGCCTAATTAGACTCAGAGGTTAAATTTTCTCCACTTTTATCAACACAGTTTCCCTCCCAAACTATTGAATAGGAGTTTGGGGGTAGTGCTCCTTGCAAGGTTGGACTTTTATTATTTTATAAAGGAACTAGGTGTTATTTTTCTATTGGTTGACATATTCTAACCCTAATTTTGTAATTGAGATAAGTCTTGATAAAATAGCTAAGGATTGGGGTTTTCTGTAGAGAATTGTGTTGTATTTTTGCAATGGTATTGAGTTGCAAGGGATTGTTGATTGTGATCAGTTTGATTTACTGGATAATAATATTAGACTGTCTATTTGGTGGACATAGCCCAAGTTACAATTCTCTCCTTGCTATTATTATTTTTGTGTTTTTCATTATTCTGTTTAATATTTATCTACACATAATTGATTTTTTTGCATGCAATTCCTAATAAGACTTCTCATTTTCTCCCAACTTCTCATTATCTCCCCCTTTTCCATTAAGGACAAAGGATACCTTCACACAACTTCCCCTTAACAACAACAATGTAATTCAAAAGAGAAAAAAAAAGGTCTCAATTACTTTTTTGTGGGAAAATCTCCTTATACTTTTCTTTGAGTTCTAGGAGAAAAGAATTCTAGGAACTGGTAGCAAATGACAACATTGTGCATTGACTATTTCACTACACAAGCAAGTCAATAGCACAAATCAAATCATCTAGCAATAGAGAGATCAACTCAACTTTCTTTCTATCTTCCAATAGATGGGTAAAATGATCCATTTTAGTTTCAATAATTTATTTGACTATCTAGAATTTCCTGACAAAATCATTTCTCTATTTTTACACCAACGATAGCTCCAACTGCAATGAATTGATCTTTCTTCTTAATACACCATCTTTATCCTTGAAAATATTCAAAGATTCCACAAATATTTTTAGGTCAGAATCAATCTTTTCTTTGTGGTTGGTTGTGGCACTAGACCACCTAAGACAATATTTGTAGACACTAGCAATTACACCCACACATTTCCTCATTTCCTTTATACATTCAGTTAATTTCTTATGCACAATAATAATTTTATATCTCATATATTTATACACTTCATCTTCAAGACTAATTGTTCAATCAATTGTTCAATCAATTGTTCAAACAAAACATCTAGGAGAAAATTTCCAATAGAACTATGAACAATATTATTCTAGAGCAAGAAAGTAATCAAATCTTCTTCAATCACTTTTTTGTCATAAGATGGTCATGATAACCATGCATCTTATATTCTCTTTATGCCATTAGGTTCCTCAAGCATTTCAGCACTTTATCAACTTCAAAGAGATCTCCATCGGAAGAACTAGAGGGTTCCTTCAGCTTTTCTTCTTTTGTAACAACTATCTCATTTTTCTTCACATTGGCTTCAATAGTTTCAACATCGTCAATGCTAATGATTTTATTATTTTCTTTTCTATCTAACTTCTTCTTCTTTGGGATGGGAGGGGGGACCTCATTCTAACCGGAGGATGGCCCCTCTAAAGCAATATGTCCAGTAACATCAGATCCAATTAGTTCATCATAAGTACCAAACTTATCTTTGCTAAGATCTACCTAAAATTTAAGAATCTTATTTGCATACATCATACTCTCTTTGGTACTAATTTCATATCCAAATCCTATTAACTGAAACTTTTGGGGAAATAATACTTCCATGAAACAATGATCTATATCAACCAAGAATGTAATTCTATCCCTATACATCTCAACAAATTTTTCTAGGTTCCTAGATCTTGAAATAAATTTATTTTGGTGTTCATAGAAATACTCTTTGCACACCCTGTCTTTGTCATTCAGACTATCCAAATATCTTTTGATTTTCTTTCCTATGTGTAAGTTCTCATCCCAAACAACATTCTCCTTCATTGGTAATGAATTTAAAAAGTAAAATACCAAGCATATAATCAATGATCCAAAATGGAAATCATAACAATCATCCTTTGTCAATGTGATATTGTTCAATACTTGTTGTCACAACAGTTTACATAAATCATAGTCATTTCTTGTCTTAGCCATATGATAAGAAACATATAGTGCAATAGCAGATGTAGAACCTTCTTTGTTCTAAGAGTAAGTCTTATAGGTAATACACATAGTAACATATCTTACAAAACAGTCTATAATGGTGTCAATTTGTAGAACTCTTTGATCTAAAGTCACACTTGTCAATCCTTCAACTACTTTGTTTCTTATTGTCTTCATCACAGGTGAGATTCCATCCAAACAAAGACCAATAACAACCTTTAGGGCTTCCTTTATGATATGATATGGTCTATCTAGCCAAATGCAGTCATCATGAATTCTACTCAACACAATCTTGACCAATTCTTCATCAAATATCATCAGAAATTCAATCCAAATATTCAAACCCTTGTGCCCTAACTCAGCAACCAACTACAATTTTTTTCTAGAGAGAGAACCTTCAAAATTCCTTATTTTTATATTGTCATACTCTTTAATTTGTATATCAACAAACTTGTAGATATCTTCAAGTCATACTACCCTAGCCAATAATGATGAAAAAGGACCAACCAAGACATCTCTTATTATCTCTTTCATAAACTTCTTGAATTCAAGTTAGGATTCATCTTCATGACTAACAAACTTGATGGAATCCATGAGAAAAAATTTGCAAATACCTTAGCTGTGCTAACAGTGATTTCACTCAAGTACTTCTTTCGGCTCCTCAAATTTTCCAATTCACAAATAATAAAATGAACATCAAAACCTAATGTATTTTACCTAATGACCTAGCATTTTGTTGTCAAACCATCATATCGCCAAAAATTTGTTAAACACCTATGTCTATGTGAACAATATTTTTGAAGCTTTACAATCTACTGCATAGAAATATTTTTTGTCACAATATTCACCAAGAGTTCAAGTTCATCAATTTAATCCAACATGTTGTGACAACAACATCAACCTCTTTGGCACGGGAAAAGGATCTTCATTGTAGCTCCTCCTGAGCCAAATCTTTTGGACTAGTTTCTAGAGGGGATCTTTGCACCAAAGCCAGATGCGGAAACATTTTTCATTGAGTCCACTTCCTTGTTTCTCCATTTTGTTTCATTTCATTCCTAACCCCTTCTATATCAATCTTATTTATAGGTTCATTCCTTTGTACTTAATTATCTTTCTTTATATTTCTGCTTCTGCATGTTTTAGCAATATGCCTAACTTTGTTACAACTAAAGCACTTGATATTCCTTTGTCGTAAAATTATTATAGTCATTCTAGATCTGCATTGATTAGCCTTGTGTCCAAAACCATTGCATAACTAGCAATAACCATAAATAAATCTATTTTTCCCATCCATAATTTGACTTCTACAATCACTAGCCTTATGACCAAATCCCTTGCAAGAAAAACACTAAACATTTTAATTCATTTTATTTTGACATTCTAGAGATTTATGTCCAAATTTATTGCAAAACAAACAATAGCCATTTAACAAAGTGCACCTTTGAGCATTAGATTATCTAACTAGAGGTTTTCTTCAAGAACTTTTTTGATTTCAGGGTTGTCTTGCTTGGTTTATTTCTTCAGTGTGTCATTCAAATTAAATCTTCGTAATATTACCTTTATCTTCAATCCTTTGATTTGAAAATTCACCAGCTTCAAAACCTAATCCACCTTTTTCATTTGGATATTTTTTCATAGCCATCATTTCATCAATTTTCTTAGTACTTTCCTTGAATTTATCTTCTATTCTTAGGGTTACAACTTCGTGTTCGAACCTTGCACATCCTTCAGTCTTATGTTTGATTAATTTGTTCAAACATTCCTTAGTTTTTTTACTTTCCTCAACTTGTAACTTCATATTGACAATTGTTTTATTTGCTTGTTTCAATTCCTTGTTGACCTCTTTATATCTTTCTCTAAACTTCTTGATTTGTTCCCTCTATTTTCTGATGCATTCACTTACTTCTTTGATATTTTATTTTAAATCCTTGTTTTCTATTTCCACATTCTCAAGATCTTCAAGAGAATTCTACGATTCTCCATCCATAAGAATTTCTTCAGCACTTAATTTAGGAGTCATTTGTTCAACCAACAAGATCTCCCTTAAGTGGTTAAGCTAAAAAAAGGGACCAAGCTCTAAATTGTTGAACAGTCAGAAAACTAAGAGGGGGGGTGAATTAGTATTCCCTTTTTAAACTTTATAATCAACCTAATTATTACTTTGTAGATTCACATCAATAAGCATGTAATAGAAAGAAATGAATGATCAAATAAGCAGCAAAATTAGAGATACCGTTCGTAGCAACATGCACAAGAGAACACTAGATTTTTTGTGTGGAAACCCATTAGGGAAAAACCATGGAGATAGTTTGTTAGAATCAGATATCACTAAGAGTGGGGGGGGGGGATAAATCAGTGATCTATAGAAAATTGAAACCACAAACTTATTCTTTATCCACTGGTTAATAATGCATAAAAGATAAGAACATAAATATGCAACAATAAAAGCACAAATCCACAACACTGGAATTTGTACATGGAAACCCGGAAAGGGAAAAACCATGGTGAGAATGGAACCCACAATATTCATATACTATGGCTAGGAGTACATAAATATTACATAGATAGGAAATGCACTTGCATTCAGGCTCACTACCTAGATCTCACTTCTCAATTACAATTTCCCAGAGGGATACAACCCTCAAGGAAGTCTCACTGACTTATAAGCTGATTACAATAGGAAATTACAATGAAATGAACTCTTAAATGGCATCTGACTATGCAAAAATGAGTTCACATTAAACTCAGAATCATTGACTATCTCTACTCTTTTGAATACCTTGTTCTAGTCTCAGACAGCTATTGGTTGATCTGATAACATCGTGTGCATGTGAAACTATGCTCAATCACACCAAAACTGATTACCACACATACATCATCATGAAAATCAACTGCCAAATCATTCTTATATATTCGGTCTTTCCACAAAACAAATCTTCTTCATGTTGGCTTCAAGAGATGTAATGTGAAGACCAATTCAGCATCAATCTCCAATAACCCATATCACCGGACCAAAAATTATAACCACACACTACCCAAAGGTCTTTCCAAACACCGAGATCACAAAAATAATCACCAAAAATACTGCAAACATCGGAAATCATTTTGGACCAGCACAATACCAAAATACCCTATTTTTCCCTATTTCACCAGTTATCTGTCTACCAGCTACTTCCAACTTCCAGATACGATGAATCATGATCACCGGATCGAATCACTATGAATATTTTCCATCAATGACAACCCTAAACAAATAATCAACCACCGAAAGTCTCCTAAAATCACCGGATGAGTGTCAATAGCCAACATAGTTAACTCTCAATATAGTATAACTAGTTATAAAATATTATAAAATACTCACTACCCAAAAGATGAAGGCTCACTACTGAAGGGCTTACTACCCAAAAGAGAACAATTAGACAAAAAGAACTGCTATAGAACACATCTTACATATTCATGGAGTACAATTCCAATTGGGCTCAGTAGACAAACTTTGCACACTTCATTAGCTCTTTAGTTATTTGTATCTACTTCAACCACATATCACTACATCATATCGCATTCAATCACTATATCACACACCAATGTTTGTATCTCTATATCATCATGAAAAGAGGATATCGCATATATATATGGATCTATATCTCAAGTCAGTCACACATTCCTTACAAAGAAAAAACTTTACACACTACCACAATATACTTCATACATTTCAACCACATAGGCCAGTCAGGATATAACAAAATTTAATGCCAATTAGAATACATACATTACCTGCAATTCTTAATCATGTCCCAAAGACACAAGACCAAAATCAATCATTTGATGAAATGAAGAAGTCCAAACAAACTATTCTATTTCAAAGAAATGGAACAAATGATAGGCCAAACTGTCGAACCATGTATCTCACCTTCTGAAGATCCATGACATGTAAAAACTTGAATATAGGAACATCTAATATTGATAAGTATACTATCCAAATTGCAAACCCATATCTATAACTATGGAGAAAAACATGATGAATAGAGTCACAAAATTATTGGAACAACAACAATTTAAATCAATAGAAGTATGTTGACATCAATGACCACCGATAGCCTATACACAAAATTCTCCTTTAATAAAAACATAAGAATTAATGACAAAACTTCAAAACATTTAACTAGCACTTAACAAATTGTGTCTCAAACCTTCTACCTAATAAACATCATTAGTTTTATGCTCATTATCAATCGAGATACTTCCTATTCCACAAATCGGTGCAACTTTTTCTCTTGCAAACTTTATTGATCCACCATCATACTTCTTGAGATTAATGAACTTGTGGACTTATCTTCCATCATGTCATTTGAACATCCAGAGTCAATGATCCATGATCTTGGTTCTACCTTAGCATGCAATGCACATGAGTCTTCTCTTTTGGTCTTCTAGAACTATTTTGATTCTTCTCTTCTATAGACAAGAACAAAGATTCTTTATTTGAATCCTCATCATCTTCTTCTTCATATGAATGTGTATACATAGAACAT
Source organism: Cryptomeria japonica (assembly GCF_030272615.1). Classification (NCBI taxonomy): domain Eukaryota; kingdom Viridiplantae; phylum Streptophyta; class Pinopsida; order Cupressales; family Cupressaceae; genus Cryptomeria; species Cryptomeria japonica. The sequence continues at coordinate 186,072,745 of NC_081405.1, forward strand.
AAACTCTTTTTTCCTTTATCTCTATTATTTGTCCTTTTCTTAAAATCACACCTTCAATATCTACTTTTCTTTTCATCATCATTAAATTTTCTATAGTCTTCTTTATATATACATTTAAAAGCACAATGACCATTTCTTCAACAACTAAAGCATTTTAAGGGAAACTTATCTTTGTACTTTCCAGTCTCTCTCTATATTCTTCTTACAAATTTCACCTCAATCTCATCTGGGTTTTCACTTGTTTCTGATTCACCTCCTGATATCCTTGACACATTAAATGCAATCTCCTTCTGCTAGGATTTTATAACTTTCATCTCTCCAATTCCATAGGCAAACAACATTTTGATAAGATAATCAATCGAATAGTTGTTCAAATCATGACATTCTTCACTAGCACACTTCTTCTTTTATCAATGTAAATAGTATCTTTCTAATAACATCACTTTCTTCTAAGATTATACCAAAATCTCGGATAGCTTTTGTAGTATCATTCACTCTATGTATGTAGTTCTTAACACTTTCATCATTGGGAATTTTAAAACCATCAAATTTATGTTCAAATTCAAGAGCCTAGCTTGTTGAGTCTTTGAATCACCTTTATGTGCATAACAAAACTTGTTCCAAACTTCCTTAGCTTCTTTCAATCCTTTAACCTTACCGAATACTTCATCACTTAGACAATTGATAAGTACTATTCTATCTTTTGCATTTGTCTCCTGGGCCTTAATTTTATCTAGAGTTGAAGGTCCATTCTGAGGTCATTGATAACCAATCTCAATAATATCCCATATTCCATTTTGCAAAGCCTTCAATTAAGATTCCACTCTTTCCTTGCAATAAAAAAAATTGTTCCATCAAACATTGATGCTTTAACATGAAGTTCCTACAGCATCTTTCGATCTATCTCGAGCGATTCAACTTTCCAAAGAGGAACTAATGCTTTGATACCAATTGTTAAACACATGGTAGGACAAAGAGGGGGGTTAAATCAGTCTGAAACTTCAAAATAGATTAATTGTAAACAACATCAACTTACTTAACAACAACACAACAATCATCAACACGTGAACACCAGATTTATGTGGAAAACCAAAAATAGGGAAAAACCACAACGAGAATATAAATCACAATGTATATCAATAGTTTCCGATGAATATAGCTTCTTACCAAATAGCTCACTACTTTTAACTTGTAGACTAAGGCGCACAACCTTAGGCAAGATACAAAATTAGCACTTGCTCTACTGAAGATCACTTTTTTAGGGCAAGATACAAACTTCTACTGAGGGACTCACTATCAATTAGAAATGAAAGAAATAGAATTAAAATTGAGAAGGATTCTCCTAAACATGAAATTATCCTTGAACAACAAGATCAAGTGACCAACATCATAGAAAACATCTCTGATAACTTATACTATCACAACATTATCGTCACCGAATATATCGTGTTCAAACCTCTTCTCAAACTAACCTTCACACATTCACAATCTTATATTTGCTTCCATATCATTCACATACAATTCACTTTTCTGTCATACACAACTCATCCATCTACACACCTTAAAAATGAGATATAACATTGAAAAACTAATTGGGGGTCAACCAAAATAGAATAAGAAATATTATACAAAATAAGCCACCTAGACCAAAACTACTCAAAAAGGTCCACTTCAAGAGAAAGAAGGAACCAAAAAATATTAAAATAAACCCTTCTAAGATTAATTCAATGAACTTCACATACTAATACATTCTCCAAAGTCATTACCAAACGTAACATGTAGATATAGCCATCAATCGGCCACAAAACATATTTCAATGCAAGATACTCCATGTAGATCTCTACATACCAAGATGAGACCCATAACTACATACCAAAACAACTTCCAACTCACATCTGGACCAAAATAATATGATCCAACTAAGATAAATTAATCGGACATATCGAGTCACAACACAATTAATCATAAATCAACAAATCTCTCTTGCAGAACAAAGAAATCAATTGGCAAACATAATGAGAATACTACATGCCTTAAAACAATCCTCCACCAAACCACAACACAATCTACAACATATCTGGAGGGAACCAAAAAAAATTTAGACCACTCTAATAAACACATTCCCTACTAGAGAGCGAAGATAACTATCCAAAACAAAATGCTACAACCAACACCAAAAGTACTCAACTAAATCTGCAACATAAATCATAACTACAACAACCAAAAGAAAATCATGACCAACATCCATTCAGATAACTAGGTTTAACATCAATGACAACCATACAAGATCATCCTTCCAACAAGGAAAAGAAAACCACACCGATAGGTGTTACAACCTCTCAAGGACTCACTAGTCTACCTCTCTACTCAAGATGAGTACAAAGCCTAAAGTGGTCAAGTACCTTGTAGATAATACAAGATAAGTCATAGAGGCTTCCTGATGCCCTTTGCCAACTCTCTATTTGATGATGTGCACATGTGTCTTAGACAACAGTGTGGCATATTGGCATCCTATATGAACAGAGTATGGAGTTATATACAAAGAGCTCAAAGTGATAGATATGTGTTCTAGATAAAATAAAACTAGATGCATACATAACAAAAAGTGGAAAATGACTATAGAAATAAAAGAGGATAAATGAAAGAGAGAAAGGCAATGATCTTATAACTAGTACATGATTGAATCCTCCAACAATAATCTCTTTTCCAACAAAACCTACACACAAGAAAGAGAAGAAAAATATTGAGGTTGTATTTAGAGGTCTACCATAGTCAAACCCCCATTTTGGTGTTTCCATCACCATAGACAGCCAAATAGATTGAATGATAAACCAATAATGAAATAGAAAATAAGGTATAATGTAAATATGATAATGGATATAACAAAGAAGAGGGTATAATGATTCCCCTTCTACTCTCAAAGCTAAGGACTCAACAAGTGAAGAAGATGAAAAAACAAATCCTCCTCAAAGCACAAGAATAAAGAGTCTTAAGAACAAAGAAGAGCCAAGAGTGCTAGAAAGTATAATTAGAAATCTTCAATGATATGAATAGATATCACTGAAAATGATCTTGAAGCTAGAGAGGCCTCAAATGGTTTTCTAGTGTTGGAATCAATGAACACTAAGAGGGGGGGTTGAATGAGTGTTTTGCAATTTTCAATGTTTTTAACCTGATTCTTAAACCACCAAATGCATAAGAATAAAACTGAAATGCAGAAACATAAAGAAATTAGCCATACAACCATAACACCAAGATTTTTACATGGAAACCCAAAAAGGGAAAAAACCACGATGGGATTTGAACCCACAATATTATTATACTATGGCCAAAAGTATGATAATATTGCATAAGGGGAATGCACTTTCATTCATATAGACTTCCTAGAGCTCACTACTCAAATACAAAAGGGTTACAACCCAAAGGAAGGCCCACTGCCTTATAGGCTATTACAATTGATTATAATATTAAATGAACTGAAGTATAGCATCTACATATGCCAAAAATTAATTCCAGTTAGGCTCAGATTATCTTTTGCAACTGATCTATTTTTCTACTTTGTTTTCCTGCTCTATCATACACCAGACCACTAAAACTTCCAATCACATTCACAAAACTTCATACATTTTCTCATACAGACTTCTCTCGCTCACAAAATCCACCAAAATGTTCAACCAAATCAATTTTATATATCCGCACTGACAAAATGAATCATTTACCATATCAGCTTCCAAAAACCGCATAACACACAACATGAAACGTGTAACCTTAAGTCAGCTCAATCTGTCCACAAATCCATATGCGAACCAAAACACAATGATAATAAGATTCCCATAAGTTGGCCCAATCACCTCAAACACGAAACCAATCACCGAAATCAACCCTTGGAATCTGCAACACACGTTACACCAAAATAGCTATGTTCTAACTGAATTACCAGATATCAAGATCATGGAATAATCTACCTCGAACCTCGAATCATCTTCCTTTATCACTGCAACCAAAAGTACACAATAAAAATCAAGATATACACATTGCTCTCATACACTACCAGTTACTATGTTCCATCTTACAGACTTATGCCTCATTAACAATATGACTTCTAGTAAACTAAATCTATGTACACCGAATGTGATTTTTGGACGGAGTTGCCATCAATGACAACCCCTAAGCATCTCTCATGCATCAATCTTCATCAAAACAGTGTCTCTTGCCAACAACTAGAGATAAAATAAAGTAAAAAGAGGAAAGATATGCATGCTAGGAGTGAAGACAATTTTGGAGGTTGTTGAGATGGGCATTATGAGCTTTGATATTTATAGGAGTAATGCTTAAATGGCCCCCTATGGACAGAAAAGTTTTAGGATTCTAGTATGGAAAGCAAACATCTCTACGAGGCACTAGTGTCCACAAGTCATACAGTCAACAAGGTTCGAGAAAAGGCCAAAATAGCAAGTGATGGAGCAATCCACCTAGACAAAAGGACATAGAGGTGAAGAAGGTCTCCATTTGGCATAAAGTGAAGGCACTTAAATGTAACATGAAATATCAGAGGGTGGAATTTACGACACTACAAAAGGGAAGGAGAATCATTGCACAATATTGAGAGTAGCCATCATACTATAAATAAAATTCCATCAATTGATGTTGGACCTAATTTTATTTTGGGATATTATGAAGAGAATTAAGCTATTGCTAATTTAATCCTTTGGTTCACTCCTATTAATAATATGAATTAGTGTGATAAATTAGTTTGGTGTGTATGTACATATCAAGGAAGCTCTTTAATATGCATCAGCCCTAGTAGGTTCAAACTATTTTAAACACTTCTATCTTTTTCTCTTTTTCTATATCTTCTATAACTACTATTATTATGTTCCAAAAGAAGAAATATGGGAAAGAATAATCTATTTACTGATTGGTAGATCTCCACATGATGACAAGTGGAGGTGCACACTATAGAATGATAAAGTACATCCATGGAAGACATTGGTACAAGATTGAATGTATAAAAAGTCAATGAGATAAATTTAAACCATGCATAAATATTTATCACCTCCAGAATAATCCAAAATATATAAGGATCAATTATTTTTCTAAAAAAAAATATTGTCTAGCTAGAAACAATGATAATAGATAGGGAACATCTAAGTTACAGTTTTAAAGGTCTGTGTTGATGTTATGGAAATATTATAATGGGTTTTCACTCAAATGTTTCAAATGGATAAGGATGTGGATTAAAGGAAATATAAATTTTTTAAGTGATATAGAGATAGTGCATATTGTCTCAAGATTTTGGCCAAAACCTTTGTGAGGTTGTTGTTCATGACATAATGGATTAGCATTACTTTTTCTAAGTAATAGTTGTATTCAATGCATATTGTGTATTCCTATTTTTCCTTGTACAATAATGAGTCGTATTATTCATGATAAAGTGTAAGTCTATCATGGTATCCTCCTTGTTGCCTTATTTTTTTGTTTCCTTTGAGATATGGTTGGATTCTAGTTGTTCTTGTAAGAGGCGCATATCCCAAAAAATAGCCTATATCGGTGCCTAACTTGTATTGCTTAAATTTTTTTGGTTCATGCCCCTTTTGTGCATTTGGCCTCATTTTTCTATCACTTATAGTCAGTATAAGATTATTATAAATGGTTCCCCTTATTTAAATTTATACAAGTGTTTCTCCTTTTCATCCTCCATATCCCTATAAATTGCTACAAGTTGCTAAAAGTTTCTAAAAATGTTATTCTAAGGGTTTTCTAGTCATTCTCTATTATTTTTTTGAAGTTGTGGACATACCATGGACATCCAAACATTTCCCACCAATTCAACTTCTACTTCTAGTATCCAATTCCACTTAAAGTCTCATAAATCATATCATGCATTTCCTTCCTTTTCCTTCCTTTTATTCAACCTCATTTATGGGATCCCAATTTGGATCCAAATTTCCTCTCATTCCCTTATATCCACTTCCTGTCACTTTTACCCTAATTTCTTCCCCAAGTCTTCCTTGTGAAAATTCCTTTGACATCTAGACTTTTTCTCCAATATCCAAACCCTTTATCCTCTTTTGCACTAATGTACTACCAAGATTTGTTAACACCTTTTTCTATTCATTTCACTACTTTTGTAGAGTTTCACTAAAATTTATTACTTACGTTCCCCCATCCATTTTTTACCTCCAACCTTGACCTAAAATTATGCATGTCTATTCTCACCTCTTGTTCCAATAAAAATTTTACATTTCTTCTATAATTCTTCCTCCACTCCCTTGTTCTTTGTAAAAAATATAATTAATGCTAGATTTGACCCCTAAAACTATCTAGTCATGATTTCTCCACCTAAAAAGTCACCATTTATCTCAAGGGTGTGAATTCAAATACACTTTTAATTGTGAAAAATAAGGAAAACCATGTTGTCATCAGTGTAGTTATTGAGCTCCATATTCCAATGGTCATCACATATAATCCACATTGTCTATCTTCTTGATTCCATGGGATTGCACTTACCCAACACACCATATCAATCTTAGTTGAATTCCCATAGGTGACTAGGAAACTTAAATAATGCATTATAAATATTAATTTATTTTGTAGAAGAATAATTAGTCATTTCGAATTTCCACATGACTACAAGTTCCAAGAAGCTTATAGGCTTTTAATCTTACAAATTCAATTGCCTTTAGAGCGTCGTATTTTTTAAATCACAAAAATAATTTTGTATTTTAAATAGTTTTTATGACTAAATATCTCCATGACTCTATTTTTAGATCTTTAAGGGAAATCAATACTTAGATTCCCTCTTTCCACATGTTCCAATATGAATTTAATAGGTATATGATGAATGTGACAATATTTTACTTCATTATAAGCATTTCAATGGTGTCTTCTTAATGTGTCACATTTATCTATAGTGTCATAAATTGTAACCCTGCACAATTTAGACCATGTTTTGTGTCCCTACTTTAGTGTGTCCCATCTTAACTCTCCCCCAAGTTCATTATAGTCCTTTTTATCTCAAATCTAGTGTCATCATTTTGTATGGAGAAGAAAACCTCTACCTCAAGTTGTGCACTCTGCTCTCCCACTTGTTTATCCTTTTCTTGGTGGACCAAGGCACCCAAGGAATCTTGGTCTAGGACCAAGGCACCTGAGGCATATTAGTCCTCCTTGAATAGGACCTATTTCAAATATGTCAATGCACTTCCCCTCCCTGGTGATTTTGGTTCTTGGTGTCTTAATTTAACCATTGTAGGTTGACCTAATTAGTAAATTACCTTTGGAACCCTATATAAGAGAATTATTCCTATTCATTTTGATGATCTTCCTAATCCACAATTCATGAGTCATCAATAATTTGGCATCAAGCATCTTCACTTGCATTCAAGACAACATTTCATCCCACCATATTCTTCAAGCATTTCAACATCATGGGGTAGCAAATCAAAATAAATCTTCATGCAAGCATGTGTGTTTGATTAGGTCATTTATGTTCATGTCATGTCAAGTCATGTTATTACATAAACACTTGTGATTACATTCAAAGAGTATTGCATCATCATCCATTATCAATTGTAGTAGATTTTAGGTATCTCATTTAGCATCTACTTTAGTATTTCCATTTTTTATTTCAATTTCAAGTCAAGGGTTAATTCCAAACCTAGGGTTAGACCAAGGAAAACCCCTATCAAAAACACCATTTCCCTTTTTTCTATGTGCAAGTGGCAAATTTAGGACCTACAAACGAAGATTTCGATAAAGAAATCGATGATTATTTGATCTAACTTTTGTAAGAGCAAAAAGTAAAGGACTAGGTCACCCAAAGATGCATGGTTCCATAAATTTCTAGTGAAATTTTGGAAATATATTCTAAGAAACATACTGATTCAAAAAATCTCTTGTTTGTCTACATCTAATAGGTAGAGGACCAAGATGCCTAGAGGCACCTAGTCTTTTACTTTCAGGTCAAAATTGTTGACACAAATGCTTTTATATTCCTTCTTCTAATGCTTATCTCTATGTCTACATACTATGCCTATATCTTGTTTTCTATTCTATTTCATGTAAAATTCCCATCATCTACCCTATATCTAATCTTCAAATTAAATAATGTCAATTGCATCCTCAAACTCAATCAAAAAGGGAATAGAAATTAATCTACATTCAACCCTTTTCCTAGTAGAATTGAGGTTGAATCTATTGTGTTCATTCCCCTTTAATTTTTTGTGTGAAAATAAGTGAATTATACCTAAATTTGTGGGTCCATATTTCCATGCCTTATATTTTGGTGAAATCAATATTCTTGCATTTAACTTCTGATTTGCATGTTCATTTTATTTCAAATAATAAGAAAAATACACAAAAAATCTTGTTTTATGCATTGTGTGTGATTTACATTTATATGTTGTGTTACATTAGATCATTTTATTTCATTGCAATAGTTAGCATTTATTTTCAACAGTGTCAAATTAATTTTTGCCATACTTTTGTGTATTTGATAACCCATTTGATTATGATGATTGTACCTTTGATGAGAAATTTACTAGTGATGAACTTAATGAGGCTCTTGATAATTTCCTCTTTCCTAAGTCCTCATCTTCTAAACCATCCTTTTGCTAAAGGTTAATCAACATAATATGTATGTCATTTAGTAGTGATGACCTTAAGATGTTGGATTAAACTCTTGGTGACTTCACCCTTACCTATAAATCATCTCTCAAAACTCATCCCACTCATAAGGAAATTGTGATGGTTGGAAATCCTCTTTATGGATCTTTACAAGAGGTTGATAAGATTGGTAATCCCCTTTATGAGTCTTTACCTTATATACATTCCAATACCCTCCCTTATAGTAATGAGGCCCTAATGAATACTTGTCCCTCTCCTAATGTTTATTATATGCATGAGGAAGCTTATGTGAAAGAAGAGGATGCCATTATCATTCCCTTTAGTGAACTCCCTCATGAAGATGAAGAAATGAACAATGATTAATCTCCTCCCAAACATAACCTCCTCCATAAGAATACTTTGGTGCAAAAGAGACATGACATAGAGGCCTATTCTTTTCCTAGAGACTACTTTGTTTATCAAGACATTTCAATGCAACATCATGATACTTTTTTTTATGGAACACATGTCTCCGAAAATTCAAGAGGAATTCTTTACCTCCCAAATGGACATGAATGTTGTTAATAAATATGTGTGTCCTACAATAAATATCAATCCTTATTCTTCCATTCATCCTTTTGGTGCTTCACAAAATGCTTACACTACCAATCTTGATAAGGTTTGTGATGAAAATCCCTCCCCATTACAATTTCATATGCATTGCAATATTGACTTTGACATCCTTTATAAATAAGAATATAGTGGACATTATATCCCTATAGATCTTATATCTTATGGAACAAGTTCCCTACTTCTTCCTTGTCTGTAGACACGCATTTTTTCACATAGCATGAGAATAGTGCCTAATCACTCTCCTTTATTGAAATAAGACCAAATATTTTTAGCATTCCTAATACACCATTTGATCATGTTTTTACCTTAACAAATTACAGAACTCAATAAGTTGACTGAAAAAAATCTTCTTTTGTGCTCATCATCTCATGTATGGTCTTACTTTCTTTGATTGTAGAGTATTTAACATGTCATATTCAACTTCTTGATCCAATATATCATGTAATTAAATATAATTAATGGCTATTATGTTTCTCCTCACTATGTAACATTAGTAGCTTACCTATTGGGGGTTCATTCTCATTCATGGTAGTACAATTTCATGTGCAATCATACTTTGGTAGCAACATAAAAGCCTATTTGGTGTCTTCTCTTGTCTCTATTTTAGGGGACAAGAATACTTCTAAAATAATTCTCCTTAAGAATAAAACTTTCCCTTTGTTGAAGATGTCTCTTCTATACAAAACTATTCTTGATTGAGTAGGTGTATATCCTTGTTGAGAATTTCCCACAAGGGCTTCACTTAGTGAAACTGGGTTATATCATGTGCATTCATGGAATCCTAAATAATATCATAATTTTCAAATAAATAGTTCCCTAAACTTCTTTTTTTCACCCCCTCCCAATACACACCCTGGATTAAAAACCCCCCTATTTTCACTAGATATTTTATTTTTCATAGCCTAAATTAAAAACTGGTGCATGAGAACCACCTATGAAGGCATGGTTCAAAGTCATGTTGGTTTTCAATTAGTCTAGGATTAATTTAATAATACCTCATGGGTCATTGATGTAATTAGTGTAATAGGAATGCACGACAAGACTTGACCAAGTTTGGGTCAGATTGTCACTTAGGGATGTATAGAGCAATTATGGTCAATAAGGGTCCAATGGTCCTAATTGTTGAGACCAGGTGATTTATGGCCCAATTAAGTTATTTTTTATGTAATCAAATTATATGTAATAACTTTGGGGTCCTAAGGTATTCTGGAGTCTAAGTTGGTTACAAGTTGCAAAAGTTGTCCATTTGTTGTCTTGACAATTTTGCAACTTTGTTTGGTTTTGTACTCCAATAGTTAGTTATTTTGAAAATCAATTGGAGATGGTTCTGGTCATTGGGGAAGAAACTATAAAGTTCCCAAAGACCAATGGATGTAATTTTGTTGATAGTTGGAGCAAATACAGGCATCAAAAGTGTTGGAAATTTTGAGTACCGTCTGATTTACTGTAGATTCCGCATTGAATGTGGGTTGGTAAACATGATTGTGATATATAACTTGGAAATATAGTGAATTACCTTTCTTTTTAAAGTTGTTGGAAGTTTTGAAGTGATCCATGTTTCATTTGACAAGCAATATTTTATCGGGTGATCTGAAACCTTTAAAACCCTAGGTTTTGACTAATGTAATGGAATTTGGCCTATTAATTGTCAGTCAAAAATTTTGAAAATGTGGAATATGATAGGCCTATGTATGATAGGTCAAAATCTATTTCTCACAATTTTTTCCAACATTTTGGTGTGTTTCATGAAGAAACCCTAGGTCTGGCATCATCATGTGACAAACCGGTTGAATGAGAACTATGTGTGTGAATTGAGCTACAGAGCACAAGGAAGGGGTTTGAATACACAAGTAGAGGTTCTTTGAGGTTATCATAACATTCCATAGTCTATGGAGGGTGTAAAAAGGGAGTAAGGAACAAGGTTCTGGTAGGTAACTAGTCAAGAAGGCCTAATAGCCCTATTAGCCTTTTTGGTGCAGTATTGGTTGAGTAGTCTTCTAATTGGTTAGGAACTTGAAAGTGAGATATTGTTGAGAACTCCAAAAAGGGTGTCAGAAAACCTTTTTTTTTTTTGCATATATCCTCAAGGTGTCAAAATTTATCACCCGATTTCTTCTAAAAGAGGCCTAATTGAAATTAGGTCTATTTGAGTGCATGTATGTCAAAGTTGATCATTGGATAAACCAAGACCATGGGAACCTATTTCATTTGTGTGTAAATTTTGTAAGGAAACCCCTTGAAGGGTCGATGTGTTGATTTTTTCAAGTGGGCCATTCAAACCCCTAATCACTAGTCAAGCCCACTCATGTATTCAAAGGTGTGGGAAAACAACAAAGTCTTGAGACTATAAGTTGATTGTGTGAAGGATATATTGGAGCCTTTGAGTCTTCTAGAACCTTCCTAAGACTTGTTGGGACATCATATTGGCCTTTGGGTGTTTTGGATCTCTTTAGGTAGTGGTTTTGGGTGGTTATTTACATCCTATCCTCTCTACCCTCATCAAAAAACCCTTATTTTCACTAGATAGGCAATAAATTATTTTCAATTTTTGGGATATTAAACCCCCCAATATGAACACACATGATATAATATTTCCTAGCCAATGAAGCCCCCATGGGATTTCCTCCCTCTTATTGGAACAAGTATCTCAAATGAGGATCTTATCCTTTCTTTAGAATTATGTACCCTTAATTAGGACCTCTTCCTTAGTGTTGAAGTCTATAATCATTTATCAAATATTCCTCTTTCTTAAGGACCCACTTTCCATTTATTGAGTTGTATCTTTTAAATTAAACCCTTCTATATTGTGGTTGTGCATATACCTACTAAGGATCCCTTCCCTCTTATGGGAAAATGTATCCTTGATGAGGACTTTATCCTTATTTTCCAAGTGTCATTTATAAATTATCTCTATTTGGTGTTAAATGAGTATCCTTGTCTCCATGCTTGGGGGGGAAGAATAGTGTTTTGATTTTCTCTTTTTATCAAATATTGCCTATTCCTTTGTTGGGTTGCATCTTTCATAAATTTGAGTTTCTTTCTTGTATAGAATGGTCCTCCATGTGAGTGTGTGTATGTCCCTTTCTTAGACCTATTATTTGTTTGTAATGGTATGTCTTTCATGATTGATATCTCCTTAGAGATTGTGTGTGAAATCCTTCACTAAGAACACACTTTTCTTAGTAGTTGGGAATGTGTGCATTCTTGGTCTCCTTCCTCTTTCAAATATATCATCCTTATTAGATATATCCTCTAGATTTATAGGTAGATATATTTGGGTAAAGATCTCTTCCTTCATGCATCCCTCAAAAGGATCTCTTCACAGAGGTTTCAAGATATCTCTTTTACAACTCTCTTTTCCTTGCTCATAAGACCTCTTTAGCTTGGAGTTTTGTACATTGTTTCTTAAAGAATATCTTCTTAGTGATGAAGGTTTTTATCTTTGTCTCTCTTTATACCTTAAGACATCAACATAGGGCTAATTTGGCATCTTAAGAGGGGTGCATACATCATGGTCTCCTTGTAGTGTATGTTCAATTCAAGCTACAAATTTCCTTGCATACAATGTTTTTCTTGGTTATCCTTTTCATTTTATGGATTTCCTTATAGATAATGGGTTTTTCCTAGATGTCCTTTTCTTCAATTTGAATTATTTCTTGATGAGTTGAATATAATAACACAACTTGTTAGACCTTTCAACCCTTCATTTCAATTCAAGCATCCAACAAAACTAGTGCTTATATCCCTATTTTCTCTATTTTTGAGATTTATGGTAGAATCAGGATTTTAAGTTGTGTTATAGTATAACATAACTTGCTACACCTTTCATCTCCTCTTTCTCAATTTTCAAGATGAGTGGAACTAGCATAACACAACTTGTTGATTTGACTCTTCTTTCCCACACAAAATCACACGACATAACACAATTTGTTATCTCGTGAGAATATAAGCTTACATGAATCAACTAGCATAACATAGCTTGCTAGTTCATGTAATACATTTTCCTTCTTGGTCTCTTCCCTATATATCACCTAACATAACATATCTTGCTAGCTTATGGAATCCATGTATTTTCCTTTCTCCTCCCAATGAACTCATAGCATAATGAACCTTGCTAGTTGTTGGATCATGATTCATCACTTAATGCATTCTCTTTCTCTTTCCATGTGACTACTTCTGCTCTTGCAATAACATTCTGAGAATGATATTACTAGTTGAGACATTTTGACTTTCGAGGTCTCTTCAACTAGATAGCTTGGAGCATTTTTTTAATTTTTTTCTCTTTGTGTGTCTTTTACTTTTATTTGTCTTTTTCTTTGTTTTTGTCTTTTGTATCCTTGCGTATGATTTTATAAGCTAAGATCTTAATCTTGAGGGCTTGTTCCCTTAAATTTAGTGATGTCTTATCTCTTTGTGATCTTTCTCCCAATTGCTCATATCTTTATCTTGCTTGCTACTACTTTATAATGAGTATGCGCATAGGCTCATACTCTCACTAAACTGGGGGCTATAAGTAGCATCATAAATTGTAACCTTGCACAATTTACACCACCTATTGTGCCCCTACTTTTAGTGCATCCCACCTTAGCTCTCCCCCAAGTCCATTTTTGGCCCTTTTTACCTCAAACCTAATGCCATCTTTCTACATGAAGAACTAAAAATGTGCCTCAAGTTGTGCACTATACTTTCTCACTTGTCTACCCTGGTTTTGGTGGACTAGGGCACCCAAGGTGTCTTGGTCCAGGACTGAGGTGTCTAAGGCACCCTGATCCAAAATCAAGGCACCTAGTGTGTCCTAGTCCAAAATCGAGGCACCCAAGGCATCTTGGTCCTCCTTAAATAGGACCTATTTTGAATTTGTTGGTGTACTTATCCTCCCTAATGATTTCAATTCTCAATCTCAATTTGACCATTGGTGGTTAGCCTAATTGGTAAATTACCTTGGGAAACCTATATAAAACAACTATTCATATTCATCTTGAATATCCACATACATCCACAATTCATGAGTCATCAAACATTTGACATCAAGCATTCATGGCAACATTTCATCACACCGTATTCTTCAAGCATTTCATCATTATGGAGTAGTAAATGTACATCAATCTTCATACAAGCATGTGTGCTTGATTAGATCATTCATGCTCATGTCATGTCAACTCATGTTATTGCATCAACACTTGTGATTACATTCAAAGAGTATTGCATCATCATCCATTATCAATTGTAGTAGATCTAAGGTATATAATGTAGCATTTACTTCAATATTTCCATTTCCAATTTTGATTTCATATCAAGGGTTAATTCCAATCCCAGGGTTTGACCTAGAAAAAACCCTATCAACAACACCATTTCCCTTCTTTTTGTGTGTAGGTGATAGATTCAAGAGCTACGAACGAAAATTTTGGTAGAGAATTTGTTGACAATTAGATCCAGCTTTTCCAAGAGTGAAAAGCAGAGGACAAGGTCGACTAGAGCCAAATGGTCCTATGAATTTCTAGCAAACTTCTGGGAATAGATTATGAGCAACATAGTAATTTTGAAAGTTTAATGTTTGTCCCCATCTAGTAGTTGGAGGACCAAGACACACAAAGCCACCTAGTCTTGCACTTTTGGGTCGAATTCGCTGACACGTGTGCTTCTCTATTCCTTCTACTCATATTAATCTATGTCTGCATATTGTGCCTATAGCTTGTTGTTTATTCTATTTCATGTCAAAATCCCATCATTTAACCTAGATCTAGCCTTCAAATTGCATCATTTCAATTGCATCCTCAACTCAATCAAAAAGGGAATTGAACTCAATTTGCATTCAACCCTTTTCCTAGTAGAATTGAGGTTGAATCTATTGAGTTCATTCTCATTTTATTTTTTTATGTGGAATTAAATGAATTCATACCTAAATTTGTGGATCCCTATTTCTATATCTTACATTAACTTAATCTATAACACAACTTCATGCTTTCATTCATAAATTAAAGAATAATATAATATATCTCTAAAGAAAATGAAAAGTTAAAAGATATTTTGTGAGTTATAAACTAATGCTATGATATATGAATTAATAAATTTGGTTTACATTTAAGCCCATTGAGTTTAGTCCAAATGATGGGGAGTGGGGACTTTCACACTACAAACCCAAGTTTAAGTCTCGTTAATAAAAGGCTCTTTTATAGTGGTCATGGAGACACTCAAAGATAGGGATTACATTTATGACAATGCAAGAACTAATGCTCACCCCTATATTTCACCATGAGGGAACCTTGAGGTAAGGTCAAATATAACCATATTAAGGAACCAAGCCTACCCCATGTCTTATGCCCTTCATCAACTCAAGCTATTATAAACTTTAATAGGGCTCTAAGATCTTGAATCCTAAATTATTTTTCATATCTAGAGTGTGGCATTTACACATCATTCAAGGGTACATCATTGGTCTAAATTTTATCAAAGAAGTTGCACTCAAATGACAAATGATAAAAAATTTATGATGGAGATGTATGATTTTATAGCATTCTATCAAATTAATATTCTATGAATTTTTACAAATATTTATTCTTCCATTTCTTTTTTCATATAATATATTTGAAGAATAATGTAAAATATATTAAAACATCATATATTTCTCTATACCTTTTTTAAACTAATGTATACTATGTATAATAGAAAAACATATTATAAAAAGGTTTAATTTTTTATTAGAATATTTCTGAAATTTATTTATTTATTATAAAAATATAATTAAAAAGAATACTAAATATTAAAATAATTATTAAAACATAAATATTATCTTAAAATTATTCTTAATAGAAACAAATAAAAATCATAAATATAACATTGATTATATATTTTCCAAAATAACATTCCATTATATTCAAATTTTTCAAAATCTTACAACATCTAAAAATTATATTTTCATTTTGATTTATATGAGGATAACAATTACTTTGAAAACAACTTTATAATTTTTAATACAATATTAACAACGAAAGTCACCCAATTAAAAAGGGTTTTAATTACTATACGATAATATATTATAAATGGGTTAATAAATGGCCATATTATAGGATGTAAATACTTCCAATAAATCGCCATCACTCCTTCAAATGCATGATAAGGATTTGTCAAAAGTTCTACATACAAACAAAAAGACGTGTTAGGAAATTAAAATAAAAACAAGGAAAAAAATTAGAGTAAGAAGATTAATTTATTCTCTATAAATTATATTTAATGTTATTAAATGTATTAAAATAAATAAAGGATTATAGTATACTTTGAGCCATGTATGGAGATCGCTTGAATAAAGAAGAAATAATCTTCAATAATTGCTGCAGGAAACAATAAAATAATGAATATAAAAACAAATAATTTATCCCTTAAATATTTACTAATAGTAATAATGGATCAATATTTATAAAATAAATTATTAAATTTAAGGTTTTTTTATTATTATATTCCATAGACTAGTATTTGATATTAAAAATTGAAAAATGTTACATACCAAAATTAGTTGACCCGGTTTGAGTGGTGGTTCCATGAAATCTTGCATAGACCTATTTAAATAATGAAAAAAAATTATTTAAAAAAATAAAAACTTAATATAATTTAGATTAAAAAAAATATGACATATATTAAATATAATTGAAATCTAACCTTATAACCATTCTTTCTCCTTGTTTCTCACAATGATAGAAGCTGCAACCTTTAGTGAATGGCAGTGCTTTTCCTTCACATTCTGCATTTATCAAATATATTCATTTTAGAATGTGCATATAAAATAAAATATTATGGGCACTTATTTTTTATACTTGTAGTAATATAAATAATAATAATATAAAATTAGATACCTAAATGCCATATGACTGCCACATTTAAATCATCCCCTTCGCTTACTTCTTCTACTACAAATAAGATGTCATTTCCCATAGCTTCAACCAAATCCTTCACGAATTTCAAAACCATCTACATAATATGAAAAATTCAATTATATTGTTAATTATGGAATTAAGAGCCCAATATATATATTTAAAAAAAATTGCAAATTCTAAACATAATAATGAGAACTAATGAATGCAAGTGGAGAGATAGAATGTTTTATGTGTGTTCTATTCATTCTTCAAAAGAGTTTAAATATTTTAAAATGAAATATAAATTTGATGTCATACTAATTATTATTTATGGAATTGAATATATTTTTTTAAAAGCACAGCATCAAAGAATGTCAATAAATGCATGTTTTAGTCAATATTGAATGATTGTTTAGTATGTTTTAGACATTTATGTGCTTAATGTCTATTGAGTATAAGGCCTCAAACTGTAAAGAAAGAGATTGAGATTGTGTCTCTTAGACGTTAATGGAATGGATACCCCTCAATCCTTAACTTTTAGTCAAGCTAGAAAAATGCAATCAAAAATCACATCCAAAGTCATCAAGATTCAATAAATCAAACATAGTCAACAATCATGTCCTAATATGTGTCACCTCATGATCAAAGGGAGATTCAAGGGCTTCCATCAAACCCTTAGAAAACTATATAGGACAAAGGGATAATGTTAAAAATGTAGAAAGAGGTTAAATCAAAAAGTTTCAATCAAATCCCTTTTAATTGAACCTACATATGTGATTTCAAAGGGAGATTCAAGGACTTAAATCTCCCTAAATCCATCCACATACAATTTTAGAAGATAAAACATTATCAAAGGAAGATTCAAGGACTTCCATCAAACCCTTAGAAAACTATATAGGACAAAGGGGCAATGTTAGAAATGTACAAAGAAATTAGATCAAAAAGTTTCAATCAAATCCCTTTGAATTGAACCTCCATATGTGATTTCCTAAAGATACTATTTTCCCTAAATCCATCCACATACAATTTTGGAAGATAAAACAAGCCACTTACCAAATCATCTAGAGAGAGAAATTTTGTGACTTTTCTGACATTTTTTAATATTATATTTTTATTTATTTTATAAATAAAATATGTGCATAAATATTTCTCTTTTATCAAAAAAATATAAATAAATAAATATTTAAAGAAAAACTGTAATTTTGAATTTCCATTAAAATTGATTGAAATTAATATTAAATAAAAATTCAATAAAAAATTTAAATTTATATTTGAAAAGATAAAATAATACAAACCACTAATTTACATCAACTTTTTAATTTTTGATAATGACATTTTACAATAATTTCACCAGTATTAAAATAAAAATATATTCTAGTTAATAAAAGCTATAATTCTAAAATACAACAGTATGAGCAGATTTATTATGTTTAAGTGATTTATTTTAAGGAAAAAAATTATTCAAGTATAATCATTTAACAAAATAAATTCCACATACAATCTCCACCTATATAAATGAGATAAAGCTGTAAAAAGCAAAACAAAAGTCCAGCTCACCTTCTTGCCCTCGAAAGTCCCTGGAAATTGAGAGTCGTTCAATACACAATTCTCTGCAAGCAGTTCAGTTACTGCTTTAACGTCCTTTCTATTCAATCCCTGGTAGAATTTCATCACCGTAGGAATTGCAGTGATTTCATCTGCTTCTTCTTCGTGTGGAGGGGGCTCCACTTGGGGGTAAGCGCCCTCAGAGGCGGGAGTCACGCAAAGAGACTTGAACCCGTGACCTGTCGGAGGAAAAGCTGTGACCTGCGGTGCACTGATAACAGCCCTACAAGGCACGCGAATACGTGAAATAGAGAGAGAATGTTTTGGCTTGCTGCTCCCGGGGACTCGAACTGAGGACTTAGCCAATGACAAGGAAAATGCGCCGTTCAAGGAGAGAGAAGCCATGAAGAATTTGCCGGCGATTGACGGGAAAATTCAATTGGTGAGATGAAAGCTTGGGAGCATTTGCGGTGCATTTATGGAATCGTCTTTAGGGTTTCGTATCGATCAAGGTAATGTTTGATTCTAAAGTTAAAGCAGGAGTATTTTGAGCTGGATTTAAATGGCGGTCTAAGAAACGAATAATATTTGGCTTGTAGGAGCTGAAAGAGGAATATATTTCAATTTTCACCTCGGCATATTTGCTTTTGCTTTTTTCTGCTCTTCTTTTGGCATGACGAAGAAAAACAAGTAATGGGAATGTTGTAAGTTTTGAATGGATTGTTTATAATTAGTTTGCTTTACTTTATATTTGAGGTTTTATGATCATTCATTAAAAAAATATAATCTTTTAATTTGGATCTGAAATGTTGATTTGACTGGAGTCATGTCTATAGTCATTGATATGAATCTCGAATTTTAAAATCCTATAATCAAATTAAATCTCGCTAATTCCATTTTACTAGGTTATTGTTAGCCAATTTAGCGTATGTTTATGTTTATGTTTATGTTCGTTTTTATTCTATGTTTTTTATATAAGAATATACATTTATTTATTTTGAAATTATTTATTAATGTTTATATATGGAAAAAATACATCTAGGTTAAAAAGTTTAAAGGATAACTAATTTTACATTCTTTATTTGTAACATCATTTTAGACAATATTGCATATTTGTTTGTTGTTATTTTTTTTGTTTACAGACATAAAACTGGTTTACTAACAGAATAATTTTAAAAAAAATACAATTTAAAAGATTTCTCAAAATTGTTTCTAAGAATCATCAATCCTTACCAAGATTCAATTATCAAAAGATTAAGTGAATGAATCTTAAATCTATTTTCTACTAATTTAGTCATGTAACTGTCAGTTCAAATACATTTGTCAAGTTTAAGTGGGCACTCAAAAAAAATCAATTCTACATACAAATAGGTGAATTAGAATGAAATAGAATTAATTTATTGAAAAAATACAAAATATTCATTTGAACAAATCTTAACATTTCAATTATATAATCTTGTATATTTATTTATCTTTTATTTATCTACTTATTATGGAAAATACAACACAAAAATTGATCAATTTGTGAATTGATAAAATGGTGACAATATCAATCACTTTATGCTATAATATTGAATGACTTTAGATTATTATACATTGTACTATATAATGACTTTAGATTATTATATTTAATCTTGTATCTTTAGTCATCTTTTAGAGAAATATAACACAAGAATTCAACAATATGTAAATTGAAAATGTGATTATAAATTTTACACAAAAATTCAATGATGTATGAATTGAAAATGTGATTATAATATCAATCACTTTGTATTATAAAATTGTATTAAATATATTTATGAATTGTTGTATCAAATATCTTTATTCAATACTATTCTAGAGGTGTCCTCACCGAAGCGAGAATAATCCCCCACGACCCGCTCACAAGGTAGCAACACACATAGAGTTAACACAGTCGAGGACTCGAACTCAAGACCATGGGGACCATACCCACGCCTTAAGTTGCGATCCACGACCGGGTGAGCTAGGGCCAAAGCCCTTTTTTCTCAACATTTTATAAAAATATAATAAAAAAATCAATAATATATGAATAAAAAATATGATTATAATAATCATAATGAAAGGTTATAAAATATCAATAATATTAACTCGTAAAATATTGGCATTCGAAAAAGAGGAATGACCTTGTGATGTCTACGATTATTTCATTGCAAGCCTAAAATTGATAGAAACTAAATGTCAATAATTACGTGTATGGTATTCAAGGAGAAAAATAGAGGGTAAGAGGTTGGTGTGCTAATATCATATAAAAATTGAGCCCACTAAAGCTTCAACTTGTCTACGAATTAGAATTTAGGGTGGCAATTAACACTCTAATTATACTTGCATTTGAAATATGTATTCTTATGAGGTATAAAATGTTAAGAATATGTTGTAGAGTTAATCTTTTTCATGTATAAACACTTTTTTAAAATCTGTACAAGTTTTATTTATTAAATATTTGTTATAAGTATCTTATAACAATTATCTTATTTTAAGTTGAAAGTATAAACAAGATGTTAGCAATAAGTATCAAACTTAAATTTTGAATATTGTGTTATATAGGTTATTTTATGTTTGGTTCTTCAAATGATATTTTTTTGTTGGTTTTGTATTGCCTATTTTGAATGTTTACAACCCTTATACTTTGTACAATTTAGTGCAATAAGTGGGGTTCATGGTAAAACCCCTACAAGGGAAGCCAAAAGAAATGGAACTCTTATAAATGATGGTTTTTTTACCTATGACTATATATACATTATATTGTTATAGCACACAACAATTTCCTATACATGTCTGCCCTATAAATACTTGTAAATGGATTAAGGATAAGTAAAACTGATAAAGATCTTATTATATTCTAAATGATTGTGTTAATACAAAAACTTTTGCTATTAAATTCTCAAAAAGATTTAAAATTCTTTTAATATTGTTTCTAATTTACATTGGTTATTTGGTATGATTTCTCTTCAACTTGAAGATATTGAACAAAGTAAAATTGAGAAAATTTTATCCTCCAGCTCTATTTGCATATTAATGATTCATTCTTCATTATAAATTTTTTTTTAAAAAGCATGAGATTATGATATGTTTGAAATTGTCATAATCTTAGGTATCACGATTTTTAGGCTCAAGGTTCAAAAAAAAGGTGCACATCACATATGGTGTCTAGTATATGTAACTTCAAATTATATAAAACCTACATTTCCATGTAGATGATTTGATATTTGTTCCTATACTTCAAATAATCAGAAGTTGAAGAATAAAGGCTCTAATTTGATGTTGATTGTTTCCATCCTAGTTTTTCAAGTTCAATGTTCAAAAAATTTCCATATGTATGTTGCCAATTCTTGTTTCATATTGTTGAATGGCACAGTTTAATGGAACATTTTCTAGGCCCTACCATGTACATCCACATATCAAAGTGACATTTACATAACCATTATGAACTAAAATTAAAGGACTAGACTGGGTAACACAAATAGAAAACGTCAACAACAAAAATCCCTTTTTATTTATCCAAAGATAGAAGCAATTTTTAGGAAACCTTGTTATTGCAATTTTTCCTAAATGTATAAGTGCTTGCAAATTTCTTTCATACATCTAGATAAAAGTTTACACATATTTGACATCTCATAGATGGAATATTTATTATTATTGCATTATACATTCAACCAAAATGCTAGTGAAAATATGTGTTTTGAGTATCAGATAACTAGATCATATATAAGAACTAATTAGAAACAATTCTATCATTTATAACGACATTGTTACTTACCAATGAATATTTTCTAACAAACATCATACTTATTGTGAGATTTTGCCAAGATCAAGAGCTCAATGAAATGTACAAACTAGAGAGACAAAATATAGGACAAGAATAAATTGTATTCTCGTCAATAGATAAATGATCAATAGTTCAATAGTTACATACAATGAATATGAGCATGCTTTAATAGGCAAGGCTATATGGATATGTGAGCACACAAACATGACATGTGGCTCAATAAGAAACAAAGGTAGGTAGGAAATAGGTGTGGTAGGTAGGAGAAACAATAAAATATTCCACTTGAGGTGGATCACCCATAGAAGGTGGAATTATCACTCCACAATAAGTGGATATGATAGAATAGTAACAAGATCAACACCATAAAAAGTGGAAATTCTCCTACACACACTATCCCAATGTGACACAAACACCCAAGTGTCTCATACCCAAACTACTATGAAATGCATTTCCTAAGTAAATATAAGTAAGGTGTAATAATATCCATGATGAATAATTATTTACACCGGCACTTACTGTACTTAGTCTATGTCCTACTAGCTTCTAAAGCAATATGGCCCCTAGATGCATATGAAAGCTTCTCTAATTTGACATTTTGAAAACTAAATTTGAATCACAAATATGTTATAATCAACAACACTTCCTTAATTGCCCTTTGCATCAAATTCCCTTTCTCAAAACTAAAAATATTTTTAATACTCCTATAAAAAAACATTTAGAAAATGTAATAGTTGAATTTCATAAAGATAATTAAAACCAATATCATGTATAGATCTCCAAATTCATAGCATTATTTTGTAGGCCCAAACCAACTACTACTCTTACGGATGACACCTTATTATTTTCTTAATTTGGTATAATTAAGTGAAATATGTTTTATAGCTAGTTGTAAGAGATCTCCAAGTGAATAACATTATTCTTTGAGCCTATTTCATCACCGGACTGATTCAATATAGGTGATATTAAACTAATTAGCCATACACTATTATGAAAGCTAGAAGTGGATGACATCTTTCTAAGCCATATAATGGAATGAAAATGTGAAACACCATAACTAGTGTCATTTATTAATAGGGTTGATGTGAGATCGGTTATCCTTCTATTGCCAAGGTAATTATAATATTCAGCTTTGTTTATTTAGTTGCTTTACTTAATTTAATAGTCATTTGTCATTATTGGGTCATTCTTTAAGACAACAAATACCACAAGTGCATATAAGAATTCTTTTATTTTTTTGTAATTTTGTTTATTTAGTTGCTTTACTTAATTTAATAATCATTGTCATTATTGGGTCATTCTTTAAGACAACAAATACCACAAGTGCATATAAGAATTCTTTTATTTTTTTGTAATTTTTTGTGCATGTATGCTAAAAAAATGGACTATAGGCCTATAAACAATTATTGACCATAAATATTTCTTATAATGCTGATGAGAATTATGGACTTTTATGCCACTTTGTCATTCCATGGTAGCTTTTCTATAACTACTTCTTTTCTTTATTATAATTTTTCATTGTGAGCATAGTTATCAAAAGCTTCGTCGATCTAGAAGCACGTCATTGATGCGTTAACATCCTCCTACTCTCTAGAACTAATATTGCCACCATTTTCACAATCATGACTTTAACAACTTCTCAAACTTCATGTCATGTCTTCATGTAATACAAATTTATGATTACAAAGCAATTTACTAAATAGTGCCATATCCACTAGTTGAAAACTTCATTCCACTGCAGATTTAGTTTCACTTGATTCTCTCTGAAAGCCTTACATTACTTCTATCAAATGGGAAATGTATTAACTGCTCCTTTTCTTGCTATAAGTTTTATATATTGGAATTGATATACCTAACCCTTTTAGAACATGCAAGGACAATGGTGGTGTTTCCTCCTCCCATAAATTATGAGAATGGGCTAATAGAAGTCACAAAACCCAGTCTTGAGCAAAGGGCAGGAGAGCTGACTGCATTAAGGCATCACACCATTAGGCCACTGTAATTCAATAATCTTCACCACCTCTAAGGTCGTCCAATCTTACACTTCCTTGAAAGACATTAAATCATTTGCACACTTGAAACTTGGATGATGTTAATCAGTTTATTATTTTGGTGGGAAAATTAAAATAGGTGTTCTAGACGTATAAAAATGACCATATTCCTAAATGAATATCTAATGTTCATTTTATTCTCATTCCTCTATTTAATTAAATCTAATTTGATTAAATCACCCACATTCTTCTAGTTTAATTAAATAAATTATTCAATTTATTTATTTAAATTCACTCGCCCCCTTTACATCATTTAATTGAACAAATCATTTTATTCAATTAAATCCCTTCTTCTTACTTTTAATTAAATTTACATTTAGTTAATAGTTTACCCCAAATTAAATAAATCTAATTTATTTAATTTTCCAACTTGCAACCACAATTGAAATAAAGCAATTTATTTTAATTCTATTTTCCCTCACCCACTTGCATTTTCCTACATCTCCCACTTGCATCCTAACCCTATTCCCAATGTCTTCTAGAATCCATCTAATCCTAATCAATTAACCAAAACCCATCCATTATCCCTTTTCCCTAAATTTGAGGAGGTCACTTCTCAAATTTCAAGTAAAGTCTTCAAAAGGCATTAAAAGTCTTTATGCCTTCAACAAGCTAACTTGTTGAAAACCCCCAAATTTGGAAGGACTCTTACAAATTTGCCCCAAAGTCTTCAAACCATTAATGGTTAACTAACCCTTAGTGGCATGGTTAAAGAATTTTTGACTAACTTAACCTCCTTCCAACCCAGGGGTCTCATCAAGCATTCATTGCTTTGACCATGGATATTGCTCTAACATTTGCACAAAAGTTTACCCTTTGGATAAAAGCTTTATCCATTGGATAACCCTAACCTAACCATAACCCTTACCTCCTAAGGTAACCATGAGGTCTTCTCAAGCATTTAATTCTTCTTTCATCTCCTCTCAAGCAGTCTTATGATGATAATTGTTAACATGGATTGATAACTTTCAATCCTGGCCCTTGATTAACTCCTTCAATCTTGACCATCCATTACCCTATTTTCACTATAAATAAAGCTCTCATTCCTCCATTTTAAGGATCCATGAAAGCTTTTAGTATCTCATTTATGCTCAAAATTATCAAATACATCTAGCTTCTCTTTGTAATAGGAATTAATCTAATAAACATTTTAGACTATTTCCTTTATCATTAGCTTAAATCATTAACTAGTATATCATGTTAGGATAGTATTGTTACTAACCTTGTCATCTTATAATATAGTTTACTTCATTTGTAGAATCATGCATAGATAGGATGCATTTCATGGTAAAATTAATCTAAAGCATCCCTCGTTCTTGCATTCATCATCCCTAAGACACTTTGTTCAGTGATCTGAGAGTAAAGGCATTGGCTTGAGGGACCTTGTGAGATAGAGAACTATGGAACCTACCTTGGGAAGTTGAGTCATTCTTCATGACTCCATAACTTGCACCAAGAAGTCCTGTGGGTGTATGAACAAGTCTCTTTGAGACCACATTTTTGCATTTTAAGTTTCATCGACCCGCTTTTCCCGTACACATTTCTGGTGCCCACCATGGGGCTCTACCCCATTAATCAAATCGGTTTTTAAATATAATCACTTTTGCACGTGTTTATGGTGCAAATGGATAACAATAATAATGATATTGAAAGGCTAAATGAATTCAACTGCAAAACCCTAGCCTAACAACAACAAAGATCCACCATAACATATGAAGATTACCTAAGAGAATGCAAATCAAATGAAATCACAAAGATTATACCATCACATGTCCAATAGGGTTTGGATCTCCATTCTTCCTATCTCCATTGATCTTGCTTGATATATTTGCTCTCAAATTTTATGTGCACAAGAGCTCAACAAAGAACAGAATGTGGTTGTAAGTAGAATCATAGTGTAGTCAAGTCATTAAGATGATTGATTAGGGTTTGATAATGAAGGAAGCATCTCCTTATATAGAAGACACTATATGAAATGGAGGGATAAGATTGAGAGGTGTAAAAGGAGGTCGACTATGATTAGAGGGTAGGTAAAAGAAATAATAAAATAATGAAAGGGGTAGGTAGTGTAGGAATTAGGAGATGAATGACATGTGTCATGGGTAGAAAAAGCTAATGAATTAATTAAATAAATAAATATTTATTTAATTAATAAAAGAAGTGGGATCAATTAAATAAATAAGATATTTATTTAATTTAGGAAAAGGATAATTTAAATAAATAAAAGTATTTATTTAAATGAGAAATAAGGCTAGAAGATGATAAATGAATTAATTAAATAAATAAAGATTTATTTAATTAATAGAAGAATTAAGCTTAGATAATTAAATAAATAAAGATATTTATTTAATTAAACTGGACAATTTTGGGTGTCTATATTTTGCCCTTCTTTGAGACAATGCAGCTTGTCGCGTTGTTTCAAAGAAGATAAGATGAACTAATACAGAGTTGCCCCAAGATGGGAATGATATGCCCCCTCGAGAGATTGGATGAAAATGTCTAAAAAGATTGCAGACAATCTCTCAATAAGAAAGAAAGGCTAGAATGGATTGACTAGATAAAGTGACAAAGTCACGGGATAATGAAGACTGACTCGGGAAACAAGGGCTAGGGCAGTCTATAAGATAGACCATGAGGGAAATACATCCTCATTGTCATCTACACATCTAAGAGATTAGAGTGCAGAGTGAGAATAGAGCAGCAGTCAGTCAGTAATGATGGCCTTTGTTCACAGATTCGACTGCGTTCGCCGATTCCAGAAGCCAGCAGAGGTAGGAGAGCCGGTAAGTACCACAAAACCTCCTCGTACTCTGTTGCATTTATTGTTGTCATTAATGCATGTTAGGTAATGTAATAAATGCACTTTAGATTAGGGTCCAAAAAATGTCAAAAACATCCAGGCGTGTCTGCGTTGGCGCCAGGCGCGTCTATGCTCGCTAGGCGTGTCTGTGTTTGTGCTAGGCGCATTTGTGATGGAAAATGCGTCTGTGCCAAATGCGGCCGCGTCCATGCTATGTAGGCGCGTCTATGCCAAAAAGGCATGTCTGTGTTGCCCAGGCGTGTCTGTGTAGAGCATAGGCACGTCTATGTGTTGAAGGCGCGTCTGTATAAAACAAGCGCGTTTATGCAGTCTTCAAGCGCATTTATGTCAAGAAAGTACGTTTGTGTCCAAAAATGTGAATTTGTGTCGTCTAGGTCAAATCGGTAGTTCTGTGATGAACATATGCTGTCAATTGGATAAGCTACTGAGAAGATACACTCAAGCAGGTCCTCTAGGGAAGACTAGGATAACAAATAGGGCTAGGATTGACAATTATGTGATAGAACATATGTTGCCAATTAGGAAACTACTCAAGAGGAATCACTCAAGCAAAGGCCCTAAGATAGGATAGATCAAGGCACTTTGTGATGAACAGTGAGTACCAAGATATAGTACTTTGTGATGAACAGGGAGTACCACTAGGATAAATAGCAATACTTTGTGATGAACAGTGAGTGTCACTAGGATAGATAGCAACACTTTGTGATGAACAGGGAGTGTCACTAGGATAGAATGTCATATGCACTTAGATAAAAAGTATCATTTTGTGATGAACATTGAATGCCATGATGATTGACATGATTGATTTGCTTGGCTGGAGGAGTATTTGCCTATGTTGGAGTCACGGGAGAGGTTCCCATTGACGCAGAGATTGCAACCTGAGCTGACCTTTGAGGACCGAGCGGCTATTAAGGCTATGGGTCTGAGACATATTCTGTATGTGCTTGAGTTTCGGGTGAACATGGGACTGCTGACTGCACTGGCAGAGAGGTGGCACTCCGAAACTTGTACTTTTCATTTACCGATGGGGGAGATGACAGTCACCCTCGAGGATGTATATAGGATTCTGAGGATACCGATCGATGGGGAGCTGATTCCCTATGATCGAGATGGAGACAGGGAGGTTCTGAGATGAGTGTTCCGGGACCCAGGACTGGAGATGAGGACAGGACATGTGGCTTGGGACACCATGATAGCTACAGGATTAGCGCTACCAGCAGTAATAGGAGGAGTGATCAATGGGTTCTTGTGTCCTGATAGAGCGACATGAGGGTTTGCTGTGGGTTGGAGAGGTGAATTAGAGACACTGGTGACATAGCACACCAGATATGCCTGGGGACCATGTGTTCTAGCACACCTGTATTATGAGCTGCATTAGTTTGTGTACCATGGGTCAGTGGGATTGGGCTGTGGGGTCACATTGTTACAGGTGTGGACCTATGAGCATCTTCCAGTGATGAGACCGATACATTTCAGGGGCAGAGGTCATAGACATAGTTTCGTACACTTGTACGACATGATCACCTCACAGCCACGGATTGGCAGGTTAGAGCACTGGCGGCGGGTGATTGATGACATTGATATGGTTATATGGAGGCCATAACTGAGATGTGAGCAGTGGAAGGATGATGCAGTAGAGCTGCCCTACACCTTCTGGAGCAGGTATCTAATTTGGCAGATGCCCTATGTACTGGAGAGGTAGTTAGTGGACAGGGTGGGTAGGCAGCTCGGTAGGATCCAGCGGATGCCACGAGGTTCAGACATGTATGCACGAACTGTCAGGGATCAGGCACAGTTTGGGCCCTTATTATCATATGATCAGGCTGTTACACAGCTAGTGGAGATGATGTCCTTACCTTGGGATATGTGGCCAGAGATTGAGGATGCCAGCATGGATGTCGAGTACACAACATACTGGGCCGAGCATCGATTCCCCTGCCTGATGGATCCGGGAGAGCTACTAGATGGAGATGGTGGTGGGGATGGTGATGATGATGGAGATGATGGTGGTAGAGGCCGATGGAGGAGGAGGGGGGCAATTGGAGAGAGGAGGGTGGCATCATAGAGGGAGGGTGGAGAGGACAGGCAAGCTCAGGTGGTGAGGGGTCGCGGTGGATTACCGCTACAGGTGCCAGCACATAGGGTCCCAGATAGGTGCAGGTACAGGGACAGGCACCAGTACAGGCACAAGCAGAGGGGCAGGCACAGGCAGAGCCACAGGGGGCTGAGGCAAAGGAGGATGAGTTGATGGAGCTGAGGGAGATCTGCTAGGGACAGGCAGATGAGATCCAGGACCTAGAGAGGGAGAGGGATAGGCTCAGGAGGTGGCTCAGAGATACTGAGCGGGAGCAGGACCAGGCCATTCAGCGCTACACAAAGGCTGAGACAACACTGAGGGCTGGGAAGCAGGCAGCAGAGGACGCAGGGGTTGGATATGCCTATGTCCTGCGGGTAGGGGAGGAGATTGCCTACTGGCGGGATCTCTATTATGGTGCGGTGCTAGCTAATTAGTGGGCGAGGAGCTTCCATAGACCATCGCGGACAGCAATAGCTACGGGAGGGAGCTAGAAGAGATAGGCATCTAGTGGTGGGGTTATGGGTCCTCCACCACCACTAGATAGAGGGGATAGGAGGGATGATCCTGGGGCGGGTCCTTCGGGGGCTCAGATTTCGTTGAGGCCAGGTGGCTCCGAGGGAGGGAGTTCATCATAGCCGTAGAGGGCTCCCTATGTATCAATATTGTATCATTTTTGTATGATTATGTAGACACCTTCGGGTGATTGTAGCCATATGTATTGTGACATCATTGTATCATGACACTTTATATATATATGAGATGATTCTTCTTTGCGGCAGCTATATGCATGTGTACCTATGTGATGAGATGTTTCATGATGTATGTTTTATGTGATGCTTATGACATGGATGCAAATATGTACCTGATGCAATGCAATATTTTTGTTCTTTTATGTTTTATATGTATATACATGATGCAAATGTGAATGTATGTAATGTAGATGAATATGATAATGCAAATATAAATTGTGCTAATAGGTGTTGTGTGTAGGATGTGATGCAATTGTGATATCTATATGTATGTATGAAATGCTTAATATGTGATAATGCAGGTGCAACTACATGAAATGCAAATATTTTTGGTGTGTCATTATACTCAGTCGTGTGATAGCAAGCTACACAGACTCGAGAAGGACGATGGAAGTCAATCAAGAAAGGGGGATGAAAGATAGAAGATATGAAAGTGAAAGAGCTTCTTGTGCATTATCATCATTAAGCTTTATTATGGCAAGTAGGTTATGACAATTGAGACATATGTTTGACCCAGAAAGACATTGTACCTGTTTGCAGGGAGATAAGACAGTCACAAAAAAGGAATGCCCCAGTTCATACTAGACTCACAGTGTCCTCATATCCTTGGACAAGTCATAGCATTACTAAGAGACAATCCACAGACAGCAAATAAAAATAGGTGACGATACCCCATCCTCGCCTTTCTAGTCAAAGACATCCTGAAGATAAAAATCTCTAGTCAGAGACATCCTAGAAAAGCTAAAAGACATGTTACCAAAAGATAAAATTAAAAAAGAAAATCAAGACTCGACACCAACATCTATAGTAGTTCTCAGGTTTAGTGTCTCTTGTCACTTGTATAAGTCGAATTTGATTGTGGTCACAATGTTTACTTTCACAAAAAGGATAGATAGCACTGAACCATATGTTGTATGAGTCTATTGAAAGATTTGATTTTGTTGAAGCCCATTGTTGCTACTGTATCTCATCTGAAACTGACTGAATCCATGCAACTAATACTTTATTGCGGAGAAGATGAAACTTTATTGTGGATCTGTGATACAAATGTTGCTTTATTGCAGATTGTGCATGAATAGACTGAAGGAAGCTATAAGAAACTGTACTCCTTGAAACATGTGATGCTCTGAGTTCCACACCCATCACTAGACGTAGGATTTGCCTTAGTCACAGATAGGATCTGATTTATTATGGATGGAAAGGGAGTGAAAATGGAGGTTTATTATGAATGGCTAACCAATCTTAGGTAGATCAATAACAAGCCATGATGGGAATGGGTAAGTTTATTATGGATGAATAGGTTGTGAGTGTGTGCAAAGTGAAAGGATGAAAGAGAATCCTGAAGGAGGGAGGAGCAATGTCTCTACACATGGCGCTGGTGACCCAGTTTTCACAATGGTACTTGCCCAGGGTGCCACCGAAGTGGTTTTCACTGTTGGATGAAATATTTTTCTTTACTTTTTTTGATTTTTTGATTTTTTTTGTTGACACAAGGCGCCTGTTTGCCAGGTTTTCACCAAGTAACAATTTTTTTGTTTTATAATTTTTTTTTTTTGTTTTTTTTTTTTTTTGATTTTTTTGTTTTTTTTTAATTAGGATATTCCAAAGAGCTATATGTAAAAATTGCGAAGGTGCATGCTGTTGATAGGATCCTCCAAAGGTTCACCTTCTATAGTTGAGAGTTGATATGCCTCAGATCCATATGCTGTTGTAATGATGTAAGGACCAAGCTAGTTTGGTTTGAACTTGCCCTTCTTCTCTCTGTCTTGCTGATTTTTGGGGTTTTCTCTGAGAACCAAATCACCTACCTCAAATGTGCGAGGCTTGACCTTGTGATTGTAGCTGCGACTCATTCATTGTTGGTAAGCCTTGAGATGATTAAAAGTAATTTGTCTTTGTTCATCCAGTAGTTCAAGCTCTTGTAAGCAAGAGACCCTATAGTCTTCATCACTGATGATGTTTTGCAAAGAGACCCGTAAAGAGGGTAGCTCGACCTCAATAGGCAAGATGGCTTCAGCGCCATAGACAAGTGAATAGGGTGTAGCTCCTGTAGGTGTGCGGACACTTGTGCGGTAGGCCCAAAGTGCAGGATTAAGTTGGATATGTCAATTACGGCCAGCATCATCGATTGTCTTCTTTAGGATTTTAAGTATTATTTTATTAGACGCCTTAGCTTGACCATTACCTTGGGGGTAATATGTTGTGGAGAAATGATGGGAAATATGGAAGCGGTCACAAAGTTCACGAACATCCTGATTTTTGAAGGGACGCCTGTTATCAGTGATATTGGAAACAGGAATACCGTATTGGCAAATGATATAATTGAGGATGAACGTAGCAATCTGTTTTCTAGTGATTTGTGTGAGAGGCATGGCTTCAATCCATTTTGTGAAATACTCAGTGGCAGTGATAATGAATTTATGACCATTGGAAGAAGGAGGGTGAATCTTGCCTATGAAATCGAGTCCCCACTGACAAAAGGGCCAAGGAAACACAATTGGTTGAAGTTCTTGCGCTGGCGCATGTATGAGGTCTCCATGAATTTGACATTGCTTACATTTCTTGATAAACTAATATGAGTCATTTTCCATATTGGGCTAGTAATATCCAGTCCTGATGAGTTTCTTGGCCAAGGTAGGACCACTAGCATGTGGACCACATATCCCTTCATGTACTTCATGTAATGCAATCTGAGCTTCGTCACTTTCTAAACATCTAAGGAGAGTGCCATCTAGACCTCACCGATATGGGATATCAGCTAAAATGACATATCGAGAGGATTGGTGAATGAAAGTGCGACATTGGTTATTTGATAGATCAAGAGGTAGGGTATTGTCACGAAGGTATGTGAAAATGGAACCATATAACTGGGACTCGGGACCGACAACACATATCATCTCAATAGGAATGATCTCATATGAAGGAACCAAAAGGTTATCCACCAAAAACTCATAGCGGGTCTCATTTGGAGGTAGATCGATCAGTGAAGCAATTGTAGCCATGGCATCTGCGGCGCGATTCTGCTCTCTTGGTATCTACTCAAAATCTATCTTTGTGAAGTGTTGTTTTAGGTTATCCACCATTTGTTTGTAAGGCATTAATTTTTCATCTTTTGTTTGGTAATCATCAGTTTCTTGACGAATTACAAGTTGAGAGTCCCAAAAACACGAAGTTCTTGGATCTTCCACTGAACTGCGATCCATAATCCAATTGTTAATGCCTCATATTCTGCTATATTGTTAGTGCAAGGAAATGATAAGCAGTATGATTTTGGTATAGAATCCCCTTAAGGAGTTATAAAGAGGATGCCAGCTCCTACCCCATGCTGTCTGTATGAGCCGTCGAAGTACAATTGCCATGGCTTTGCATGTGACATTGTTAAAATAGATTCATCTAGAAATTCTGAACTTAGAGGAACATCATCTATCATGGGGGCATATGCTAATTGATCTGCAATGGCTTGTCCTTTTATTGCTTTTTTGTCCACATACTCGAAGTCAAATTCACTCAAGATCATTACCCATTTGGCTAGTCGCCCAGTAAGTGTTTCTTTATTGAGAAGATATTTCAATGGATCTATCCTTGCAACCAACTTAGTCTTATGAGTGAGCATGTAATGTCATAATTTCTGTAAAGGAAAGACCACGGCGAGACATGCACGTTCAATTGGTGTGTAGTTTAGCTCATATCCCACCAATGTGCGACTGATATAGTACACTGCTTTTTCTTTGCCCTCACCAATTTGTTGTGCTAAGAGTGCCCCCAGTACTGTTGGAGTAGCAGATATGTATAGTAACAGAGGCTGATTTAGAACTGGTGGCATCAAAATTAGTGGATTCAAAAGATAATCTTTGAGTGTCTGGAAAGCCTGTTGATAGTTATCATCCCATTTGAATTTGATGTTTTTATGTAGCAAGTGCTGAAAAGGATTACACTTATCTACAAGTTGCGCTATGAATCTTCGTATGGATTGGAGTCTGCCTTGTAAAGAACGAAGTTGACTGATATTTCTTGGTGGTTGCATCTCCAGGATGGCCTTGACTTTTGCTGGATCAGCTTCGATTCCTCTTTTGGATACAATGAATCCTAGGAGCTTCCCGGAGGTTACTCCAAAAACACATTTCTTGGGGTTTAATCTTACTTTGTATTTTTCCAATCGATCAAAGATGACTGAAATTATGTCCAAATGTGTATTTCTGTCTATTGATTTGCCCAAGAGGTCATCGACATAATCTTCCACGGTTACATGCATGAGATCATGAAAGATAGTAGTCATGGCTCTTTGATATGTAGCACCTGCATTTTTTAGCCCAAAGGGCATGACATTCCCGCAGAAAGTTCCCCAAGGACAAGTGAATGATGTTTTGTGTTGATCCTCAGGCACGATCCTTATTTGATTATAACCAGAGAATCCATCCATCAACGATAACATTTCATGACCTGCTGTGAGATCAACAATCAAGTCAATATTTGGTAATGGGAAGTCATCCTTTGGACAAGCTTCATTGATGTCTCTGAAATCTATACATATTTTGATGCTACGATCTGGTTTACTGACAAGCACTAAATTGGAGATCCATTCAGGATAATCAATTGGGCGTATGAATCCGACATCCAATAATTTCTCAAGTTCTGCTTTGACTAGTAATGCCACTTGTGGATGCATCTTTCTTAATTTCTGTTTCACTAGTTTTGCCCCCAGTTTAACTATCAAATGATGCATTACCAAATCCGGATCTAATCCAGGCATATCAACATATGACCATGCAAAGTTGATTTGTCGTTCTTTGAAGAAACTTATGAATTTTGACCTTTCTGACTCCGTCAACGATTGAGCCAGGAATATGTTATGTGGAACCTCTTCTGTACCAATGTTTGTTTTGATAGTCTCTTCTACCAACATGGATGACTTTTCCTTTTATGATGCTGGGAGAATGTCGAGCCTTCCATCTTCGAGTGCCTCAGAGAGGTTTTCACCCTCAGATACATCCTTTCTTTTTACTTTTTTGGGGTTAGACAACGCCACAGTGTGGTTTTCACCATAAGACCCTTGGTTTGTTCTTATTTTCACATTTTTGCGACTGGAAGGTCCGACGCCCTCACCAAAATATGCCATGCTATTGAGTTCTATAGTGTATCCCACTTTATGGTCCCCAGGGGGAAGATCATCTCATATGCCAAGATAGTCAATAAAAGCTTCATCATTTTGGAATGTGTCAAACTGTGCAGGTCCTTCATGATCCCAGTCAATGAGTTGGTGGTGAACAAGGGGAAGGCCTTTAATGTCTTCGAAGTTAGCGGGGCTAAGAGTAAAGATGCAATTATATTCGGGTATGTCAAGGTAATTATCGAGGTCATCGATGACACTCTCCTCATCAGTCTCGATCATGAGCAAATCCAAATTATCATCACTAGTAGCGCATTCTGGGACAGGTGTTCTCATCCTATGTGATTTCAACCTAGAACCTTGAGACAACGATTGTGTGGAATCCTCATGGGTTTTTTCTTGACCAACTTTGAATCTTTTATAAAATTCCTCTTCCTCTGTGGGTTCATCTGGCTCTCTGAATGTCTTGGTGAGCTTGTAGTCATTGGAGGATTTGTCTAAACCCCATTCCCATTCATTGGAGTTTGTGGAATAGCGACCCTCATGTTGAATTTTGGCAGCTTTAATTTGTAAGGCTTCTTCTGTCCTTTGAGTGTAGACCTTGGAAGTCAGGAAACCAAGTCCCTTCAAGTGTTCCTTTTTGAATGTCAATTCAAGTTGTAAAGGTTCAATGATGCCTTCCTTTCGTAACCCAAGAGGGCTTTTTCCATCATACCCGAATTTTTGTAGAATCTTGAAGCCTTTACCATATTTCTCACATGGTAGACTGATGTGATCTTGTGTGTCATCTTCAATGTCTTTGTAAAGAATTTTGTATAAGTCTTCCTCTTCCAATTCACCCCATCTTTGAAAGGTAGTAGGGTCCCATTTGAGTACCGTGATGGATACTTGCTTGTTAGGATGTGGTCTTCCATATTCTTTTGGGGAACTCATGACTTGTTGTAAGTACATGGTCTGATTTAAAGTGTATTCCCCCATGCCCTTGTCCTAGAATTTTCCTTTAAGCTCACCTTGTTTTGATGTCAAAGGTTTTAATGACTCAGGATCAATGTATGCCGAAGAAGGAACAGCTTTGTGATTACTGGGAATGATGGTCTCAGTTTTTGATCTCAGGTTATTGCAGTATATAAACAGATTAGGATCACCATTAACTGTTACCTCCACTCCATTGTGAGGAAACTTAATGCATTGGTGATATGTAGATGGGACTACCCTCATTTCATGAATCCAAGGATGTCCTAGCAATATGTTATAAGTGAGATCTAGATCTAGAACTTGACAAACCACATCCTTTGTAACTGGCCCAACTCTGAGAGGTAAGGTGACTGTGCCCTTGGACAAACGCTCTTCATCATCATATGCCTTGATGGTGATTTGATTTGTAGAATTCACAGCTTTATTAGAATATCCCAATTGTTTAATTGTGCTCAATGTACAAATGTTTAGACCAGCTCCTCCATCTATTAGAACTCATTTTATTTGATGTTTGTTTATGAAGGCTTCAATGTGTAGTGGTGCATTATGTGGCTGACTTACAGAGGCATCGTCAGCTTCTGTGAATGTAAGGGAATGTGGAACGGAAAGGTATCCCACCATGGCTTGAAACTGGTCTATGTTCAGATCAGAAGGAACGAAAGTGTCTCTCAAGATTTTGTTAAGAATAGCTTTATGTGTGGGGGATATGCGTAAGAGCTCAAGGATGGAGATGAGCGTGGGTGTCTTCCCTAACTGTTCTACAAGGTCATACTCAGGTTTGGTTGATAAGGAAGCGGTGTTTTTGGTTGGAGCACCTTGCAAAGTGATTTTACCTCGACGGGTTGTAACATGACATTCAGAGGTAGGTTCGGAAGAAGATCCAACACCTTTTAGGACAATCTTGGGTCTCCGGGTAGAATTCTCAAGGTTTTTGTCCTTGATGATAATGGTAGAGACGTAATTGTCCATTGAAATGTGATTGATAGTTGAATCATAGTTATAGGTTGCTCTGGTATAGTTGGTTTGGTCATCTGTGGCTTTAGCTTTTCCCTTGTCATGTTTTGGGAATGGTTCCTTAAACATTTCATGTTCTTGATTGGATGAGTGTCACTCAATCTCAATGTCACCTCTATCAATGAGATCTTGTATGATGTTCTTTAGTCGATGACAATTTCCTGTCTTATGACCCTTGCTCTTATGAAATTCACAATACTCATCATCATTCCACCAATTTGGTTTAACCTTTGGTTCATATGGAGGAAAATTTGGAACTGTGATTACCTTGTTTGCCACTAGCTTCTTGAAGATTGACTCAAGTGGTTCTCCCAATGGAGTGTACTTCCTTCATGATTTAGAAGTTGTTTGAGTATTCACTTGATTGTTTGTAGAGCTTGATCCAGAAAAAATGAATTTGGGTCGCACTGTGTTGGCGTCAACAACACCATCATTGACTGTGTTCTTGTTTCTATTCCAAAATCTTGGCTTGTCTTTTCCCTTAAAGTCATCTTTGTTTTCCTTGAATATCTTAATGACTCCTTGTTCAATTAGGACCTTCTCTATTGTTGAGCCTTTTTCAATGATGTCCTTAAAGGTGGACAAACAAGCTTTTCTTAAATCATAACCAATGTCTTTGTTAACATTCTGGGTGAACATCTCTACCATTTGTTTTTGTGGAATTTCACAAGAGCATCTGTTGGCTAGATTCCTCCATCTTTGTAAAAATTATGCAAAAGACTCTCCCTCTTTTTGCTTGGTGTTGCACAAAGTAGTGACTGATATGTCTGTCTCTATGTTGTAGGAGAAATGTTGAATAAATGCCTCTGCTAGATCACCCCATGACTTAATACCAGGTGGGAGTTGGGAGAACCATTCCATAGCTTGATCACCTAAGCTTTGTGGGAATAATCTCATCAAATATGTCTCTTTTGCTGCTACCTCAATGCAAGCTATGAAAAACTATCTTATGTGTGCCTTAGGATCCCCTTTTCCTCTATACTTATCAAATTTAGGCATCACAAAGTGTGTAGGAAAAGGAGGCATTGGAATGCTCTTGTCAAATGGATAAGGACATATGTCTCTCAATGTGTATGTTGGCTTCGGTGTATTTATTTCCTCCATTTTCTTTTGTAAGTCCCTGATTTGTTGCTCCAAATTGCTCTTAGGTGGAGATCGACTTCTTGGACCATACCCTATGCTTGAGGCACCAATTGGAGGAGGAGCATGTTGCATATATGGATGATATTGATCATACACATGTTCATATGGAGGAGGTCTATAATGATGCTACATATATGGACCACTTGGTATACATTCATGCTGAGGAACACAATATCTATTTTGTCCATGTATACCATACTCTACAGGCATGTCATGAGTTTGTTCTAGTGTGTTGCCCCCAAATTTGACGTGGGGTTTCCTTGTGTCCAAATTTTGAGCATGCCTTTGAATATCCAATTTCTTTGGTGGTTGATCCTTAGCATTGATATGTGATTGAACATATTTCTCTGCATAAGACTTCCATAATGGTCTGCGAAGGTGAGTATCATATGCTTGACCATGTGTGTATGGGACCTCTGGTTTTTGAAACAAAGATGATCGTGATTCAAGCACCATATGTGGTCCTCTATTTCCTCCACTATTAGGCCTCCTTTGATCCATGTTGGAGTGAGTTTGTTGCAAAGGTCGATTTTCCATTATTTGAGACATGTCAAAATCATGAGGTATCTTGGCTCCACTTTGTGCCATCATTTGTAAGAAGTATTGTCTATCCCTCCTCATTATTTCCTCAATCAGTCGATTGAAGCGGGGGTCCATAATGGATTCTTCCACATCTGTTGAATGTATGGAAAAGTTGTCCATATTGTCATTGTGTGTATCATTGTTGTTTGTAGTGTCCATGTTCTCAACATTTGGAATGTTTCTATAGGCATCCATGTCAGGTAATGTGTTATGATCAGTATTGAAAAAGACATCATTGTCATACTCATAGACACTCATGTTTGCGGACTCTTGAGCCTCTTTAGTTTCTCTCCTAGATTTTTGAAGACGGGTTTCAACCATGAACTAGGTATTTACCAAGATGTGTTAGACTAGATGAAAATGAAAAAAAGTATGGAAGACCAAGAGTTGAATGGGATGTAAATGAATCTGAAGTGTACTTGCAATGTCCAAAGTGTAAGACCAAGTATGTATGTAGTAGAGTAGGTGTGACTTCCAAAGAGAGGATAGTTTCTCTTGATGAGGTAAGTTGACCTTGACTCTAAGTAAGACCAAATGAGACCCAAAGGTGATAGACCTTGATGAGGGACCACTTAGCAAAGTGTTGTTGTATGTAGTGTGTTGACAAAGTATGATGAGGACAAGAAAGTGACCTTTTGACTCAAGTTTAGACAAATGTGAATGTAATGTGAGATGTGAAGCAATGATGGACTGTGTGAGATCCAAAGACAGGTTGAATGCTAAATAAAACCTAGAGAAATAACCTAGGAAGCTCAAGAATTCTGAAACTGACTGTGTTTGTTTGCTGGACTGTAACATTTTTTTTTTTAATTCTAATCACAGATGCACCTATATACTTCACAGACGTGATTTCCTGACACAGACATGGTTCTGTTTAACACAGACACGTTTCTGAGATTTTTGTGCAAATTGCAATGTTGATTCTAG
This sequence comes from Cryptomeria japonica, assembly GCF_030272615.1. Classification (NCBI taxonomy): domain Eukaryota; kingdom Viridiplantae; phylum Streptophyta; class Pinopsida; order Cupressales; family Cupressaceae; genus Cryptomeria; species Cryptomeria japonica. The sequence goes on from NC_081405.1 coordinate 186,112,607, forward strand.
AAACACAGCTGCATTTCTGCCCTTCACAGACACGGTTATACAACACAGACACTATTATGTCAGACACAGACGCGTTTCTGCAAAATTTGTTCAATTTTTTCCAATCTGTGAAGTCATTTTGTTGTGACCAAATCTGACTGTTTGACTGTTTTTCATGACAAGAGGACACAGTGTTGATGAAGACCTAATGTTTGCAAGTGTCTAGACTCAAAATGACTCCAAGAAAAGTGTGTTGTTTGATGTAAAAATGTTTTGCATACACTTGAAGACACAAAAGACACAATGTTGTGCTATTTGTTCTTGAATGTTCTGAATGTTTAAAATAAGTCAAGCACAATTCTTATGGTTGGCCAAGACAATAGTTGTTGATCTCACATGGGGTTTTACCCCCGAGGCTACGCTATTCAGAGCAGATACTTAGATGCTTGCCCTCACTGGCTCCACCCTCGGCACTCACTTCTCGAGTCAGCCAAGCATCAGTCCCCACGAAAACTCCCCGTGGCAAACTTTGTATCTCTACTAAGAACCGTATGTGTGTTGGCCGCTACCAGAGGTCCGACCTCCTGCCTCAACAACTAGAAGGATTTGGGCTTCTAAAACAAAAAGGTGCTAGTAAGGGCATCTGCTCGTGTGGCCATACATGTAGCACTTTCAGCTCTGTAAATACAGAAGGCTCCCAACCGGTAGGGGTTACGCCCTACAATTAATCAAATAAATCTAATCAAATGGGTTTATGGGGAGACATAGTGTCGGTATGAACTAATCAGCACACGGTATCCATAGTTTTTACCACGAATACAATTGTTTATAGTGGTTCGGAAGAGGTGGGTTTTCCTTGCTACCACTTGGGTTGTTCTCTTCTCACTAGTAGTCCTAATGACCACACGGGAAGACAGGCCCTCTAAAGATTAAACAAAAAGAGCCTATTGCTCAAGACACAAAAGACAATGATTCAATTTTAGTGCACCAATTGAAGTGTTTGCTAGTCTATAAAAACAAGGCACACAATAAAAATCCAAAAACCCTTGCCAAGGACCTGCAACAAAGAGTTGTTAGTAGTTTGGATTGTTTCAAATAATCACCCCTTTCTGCAAGCACACAAGTTAGGTAAATTTTAAATCCAAAAGACTTTGTGAAAATAGGGGCCTTCGACCAAATGATTTTGTTTTCAAGACAAGCTGCACCAATTTCGTTAGCTAGATCTGAAAATGTTAGCTCAAAATAAACCAGATCTGAAACCTTAAATGCCAAACCCAAAACTAAATCAATAAACCCAAAAAAAAATTGAAACCGATGCACATAGACGTGGTTACCTTTGACACAGATGCGACTTTGTGATGCAGATGTGGTTCTATGAGACACAAACGCAGCTCCAGAACCCAGACGTGACTTCTGGACACATACACATCTAAAAACATCGCAGACGCAACTGAGGAACACAAACGCGGTTTCTGGAATCTACAAAATAAAATACTGTCGATAACATAGATGCGATTCCAGATGTCGCAGACCTGCCAGAAAATCAAAAATGAGATCCGAAAGTACGCAGATGCGAAAATATCAAAATGTTGTCGAAAATGTCAGATCTGCAACTTCAAAACACAAAATCTGCAACAAGGATGTTAAATGCAAAAAGGGACAAGAGTCCCATCGGGTGTGCCAAAATGTTTATGGTGAAAATGGATAACAATAATAACGATATTGAAAGGCTAAATGAATTCAACCACAAAACCCTAGCCTAACAACAACAAAGATCCACCATAACATATGAAGATTACCTAAGACAATGCAAATCAAACAAAATCACAAAAATTATACCATCACATGTCTAATAGGGTTTGGATCTCCATTCTTCCTATCTCCATTGATTTTGCTTGATATATTTGCTCTCAGATTTTATGTGCACAAGAGCTCAACAAAGAACGGAATGTGGTTGTAAGTAGGATCGTAGTGTAGTCAAGTCATTAAGATGATTGATTAGGGTTTGATAATGAAGGAAGCATCTCCTTATATAGAAGACACTATATGAAATGGAGGGATAAGATTGACAGGTGTAAAAGGAGGTTGGCTATGATTAGAGGATAGGTAAAAGAAATAATAAAATAATGAAAGGGGTAGGTAGTGTAGGAATTAAAAGATGAATGGCATGTATCATGGGTAGAAAAGGATAATGAATTAATTAAATAAATAAAGATTTATTTAATTAATAGAAGAATTAAGCTTAGATAATTAAATAAATAAAGATATTTATTTAATTAAACTAGACAATTTTGGGTGTCTACAGTAGGTACGCGGGAAACAAGAATCGACGTGTAGGGAATGACCCTTAGCACATCTGGTTAATTTTCCAACGCATCCGGCTCACTATTTAGCACGTGGGACTCATTCCCCAGTGCGTGAAGACCATATCTTAGCACATCATCTCTACTAACATTTTCCTGTAGGTCTCGACGTGGGAGAAAAATAGAGCAGCGCATTCTGAAAATAGTTTAGCGCATCAGGTCTGTCCGATGGCACATCCCAATTGTTTTGTAGCGCGTACAATCTTTTCTGTAGCACATCACAGATAGAGACAAAATTAAAAATTGTAACCAAATTTGAAAGTAGACTTGTTGAAGTCCACAAAATCCAAAGATTTTTCTAACTGTTTTACTTGGTATTTTGCAGGGTTTTTGACAATTTATTTCAGATGGAAGCTTAGTTTTATTTCTAGAATCATAAATAGTTTAAATTTTTACTAACTTATTTAAGTTAGTTAGAATTTAGAGTTTTTTTAATTCTTGTTAAATAAAATTGAATTCACCTTGTTTGGGCTATAAAAAGAACCACAAAACAATCTTTTCTTACTTTTCTAGGAGAAAAAACTTTAATTTGGGTTTTAAAAGAACAAAGGCAATTTTTCTATTTTGCAAACAAAGGGGCTTAAAAAGAACTTCACCATCCTTTAGTGCATAAGAGGATACACTTTAAGTTTTTGCAAAGTAAAGAATCACACATGTCCAAAAGTCATTTACAACTAAAGAGGGAAGATCTTCCCCTTTCAATCGATTTCTTTTGTTGACCAAACATCACATTTATTTTGTTGACCAGGTTCCTTTTCAATAGATCAGAAAATCATTGCCTTAAAAGGATAAAATAAACACCATGTTTTCATGGAGCAACATCTCCATATAGATTTAGCAAATTATTGACTTGAAAGATAAAAAGAACCTTGTTTTCCTTGTCTCGAAAGTGGAAGGAATATGCTCTCCCCTTAACTAGGTGATCAAAAAGCCAGACCACTCTTACGCTTTCAGTCATATTGCATTAAAACCTTTTAGCAGGCCTGCCTTCCCGAGGGGTTGAAAAACTCTTAAAGCCATTTTTGGCCGATGTGAAAGGAATGACTTAAGTGGGAAACGGCTTTGAAGTCAAGTGTTCCAACCCACTATAATCAAAAGTGGAAAGTCATGAAAGTCCTTTTCAATGGTTGCACGCAGTGATTAGCCTTCCCCCAGTATTTTTGAGATACGTAAAGCCTTTGTTCTAAAGGTTGGGAATCCTCTTGAGGGAGTTTATCACTGATGGCCAAACAGGAAGCCTAATTACGAACCTTAGCATAGAAACTTTGAGCCGAGTCAGTATCTAGACATTTGTAATATCATAGTGCAAGGGTGGGGAAGAATCTGCCCCCAAGATCGCTCACCATATATCTCCCAAGATAACTATTCAATTGTGAAGCAATTCACTTTGGGTTAATTTCTGGCAAAAGGCAAAAAAAAGAGCACCCCTTAGGTGGTGACATGGCTATTTGAGCTGACGGGGTATTGAGACTAGTGGGCTATGATATTGCTTATGACCCTTGAATAAAGTGTCTGACTGAATTGCTTGTTGTATCTAAACCTGTTAAAACATCAGGGATTTGAACACATCCTCACAGAACATACACTCATTGTTTACATTAAGAAAAATGGTTATCTCTTTGGTGTTGTGTCTTCATTTGTTACTTTAGAGAATCATCTATCATCACTGAAAACTCAAAGCAAAATTTTAAAAATTGCAGAAAAACAACCAAGTCAAAGTATCAAGGCAGTTTAGCACGTAAGAGCAATCTCTTAGCATGTAGAAACCATCTCTTAGTGCATTAGACCTTTTTCTTAGTGCGTTAGGGCTTAACATAAATGCTTCATCAAAATCCAAAACTAGCAGTTTCAACTAGCGCGTTTTGAAAATAGTTTAGCGCGTTGAAGCATCAGCTTAGCGCGTGGAAACCAAACTTTAGTGTGTAGAGATCAACAGTTAGCGCATTGGCAACCCATATTAGCACGTAACCTTTTGAACCAAAGAAAAATCAAAACAAACTAGTTAGTACATCACAGGGGGCAGCATAGCGCGTGGGGTATTTTCTCTAGCGCATTAAGGACTTTCTGTAGCGCATTACGTCTCTGTTTTAGCGCATAGCCAAAACCAGAAAAACAAGGGGCAACAGAGAGGTCATTTTTGAAAATTTTGAAAATAATTTCGGGAGCTTTCCTTCCTCAGCTTGAACTTCATCAAACAGAAAACCAAAATAGAGTATCCAAAACTATTCTCAAAGCAAGTTTTCCATCAAACAAAGTTGTCCAAAATCTGAAAACTAGTCGCAAGATAACACATCTCTCCTATCGAAACCCCATCACAAGTATCAAACAGGTCCTTCAATCAAACGGATTTCTATCCCAAAACACACTTGTTTTAAAAACTCCAAGTTGTCAAATTGAGTTTCCATATCGGGAAAGCTCATATTCGATATCATTTGACACACTTTGTCTTGAGGTGGCATCTAAACCTTCATTTTGATAAAGTAAAACTTGAGTTTCCAAAACAAGCTAATCTAAATCCAAAACAAATCAAAGGAAACCATTGATTGCTTGTGCATGACTAATCCTCATATTCTGAGAAGAAAGAGTATTTATCATAACACTAAGTTGAATAAACAACAACCCAGTTCTTTGAAACTTGTCAAAAGAAATAAGTTTTTATACATCAATCACCAACTCTTCAAATCTCATCGCACATTCCTTCATCATATACACTTGTATCTTCAAGACAAAACCAACAAATTTGATAAGGAACCATTGAGGAGTAGAGCATTTTGTCAAAAAGCAGAATTCAGTCAATGCATAAATCAAGGAGGAAAGATCAATCCAACATTCTTTCCCAAAGAGTGCATCACTTACAACATACCCCGATTTGAACCACCAACCCCTAAGTAACACATCAAAGAGGAGTTCATTCCCTTTGTCACAAAAATTTTTTACTAGATGCCCAATGTTACTAGCTCTCAATGAAATAAACAAAGTGAAATGCAACCGGAATCCAGCATGAATTGAAGATTATCAAATCCTTTCGAGAGTCTGCATCTAGAGGACACCGAAATTTCTAAGGAACTCCTTCAAGAATGTCAAGAAAGTGCTTCATTTCAAAAACTTGTGGAAAGACTCATGGAAAATGACAAAGAAAAATATATGCTCATGCTCACAAGCAAAGGAGTTAAACTTCCTAAAGACTTTGACACAACTTCCTGAAGACTTTGACATCGATATTTTTAGAACTAGGTCTCGACATTATGATTATCAAGAATGAAAAAGAGAGGAAGAAGCCCGTGACCTGGAACAAAACATATGAGCAAAATCTACTAGAACCAAACTTTCCCGAGCAAGATATCCCTGAGAAAAATATCCCCGAACCAAACATATCATTCCACACACCATTTCAGCTAAGAACTAATACAAGAGAAGAACCCTTCCCTCAATAAAATAATGCATCTTTGATTCCTCTCACTCAACAAATGCAAATGTTACAAAGACAAATTCAAGACATGCAACAAGGGACAACAGTACGGTACTCCTTAACTAAAATTTTTCCTTATCCTTTTGACAGACGATTGAACATGGTGCCTTTTCCTCCAAACTTATATGTTCCCAAATTTGACAAATATGATGGGAAAAGTGATCTCCATGATCATGTTCGGGAATTTTGTACCATAAGTCTTGAATTTGCCCTTGATGACACCAATTTGATGAGGTTATTCCCAAGAAGCTCGGGAGGGCAAACAATGGAATGGTTATCCAAAATCACACCCCCCGTTAGATCATTTGATGAATTAGTCAACAAATTCATAACTCAATATTCATATAACATTCAACACACTATCACCATGTTAGATGTCTCTAACACCAAACAGAAAAATAATGAAATAGTCATGGTATTCCTTCAACATTGGCGACGGATGGTCTCAAGATATCCTCGAGATGTGCCTGAAAAGGAAAAGACAGAGATTTTCATCAACAACTTGAATAGTGATATGAGTTACATACTCAAACTATTGGCATTACAGTAAGAAAGATTGTTTGCATTTCAATATCATGAGATTGTTGATATTCAGTAAGGATATTGAGAAGGTTGTTGAAGATTATTGATATAACTGAAGAAGGATTATAACTATCTTTATAACATTATTTTGTCATTGATGTCAAGAGATTAATTATCTGATTCAGTATGATGTTGCCATATCTTGAGAAGATTGATTAGAAGAGAATTAAGATGTCAGTAAAAGACATAGAAAGAATGTGATGAATAAAGGGAGGAATAAGTTATTCAATGGGCAACTATTACCGAGTTAGACAATGATGAGATCATGATGTTTAGATTGTTTTGATATTCTACATATGTTGTTGATTGTAAGGTTTATACTATACTATGTCACCGAGCAAAGAACCTAGTTGGTAAACACTAAGGAACCTAGCTGGTAAACCCTAAGGTTATCGATATCGGTTAATGAAGGCAAAATGTCTACCGAGTAAAGTTTAGTATTTACCGAGTTGCAACCGAGTTACGATAGTGCGCATGGGATGGATAAAAGCATTATTTAATGAAGGACAATTATTAGCTGGAAATGTATAAATGATTAGAATGTCGTGCATGAAGTTTGTTAAGGATCTATGGCAAAGGAAAATAGGCAAGAAGATCTACAGCGTAGATTGAACCGCAATAACCTTGTGCAAGTTCCAAGAAAGGACTGCAAGTCTCGAGGTAAGGTAAAACATTTTTAGATTGAAGGATACATTGAACCTGATCAAGTTTGAAGATCTGATGGTGAAGATTGATCATGAGAAATGTGATCAAGGAGATTGAGCGGTTAGCAATTGTTTATAAATAAGAATTTGTTGATAAACAATGTATGCGGGCAAGTGTATGCACAGGGATGCTACATAGTGATTACTGAGCACAGAAGCTTGAAGACCTATTTGAATAACAAAGTAAAAAACCCAGCAGAGGGACAAGATAAGTCCTATGACTAGATTGTTTTGAGCAAATAAGAATCTTCTTTAGCATTTTAGATGTGAAGTTGCAGATAGATGTTTATTACTGTTACTTTGTAAGTGACAGAAAATCTCTTAACCGAGTGGACTTAAGAGTCTTATATGTAAACCCTCTAGCAAGGTAACATTCTAAATGAGTGTTTGAAATCCTTTGACAAGGTCACTTCTAACAAAGTGAAGATTCTAACAGATCTGAGGGAAATCCCTTAATCGGGTCACATCTAGCAATGTGTTTGTAATCTTTAACAGGATTTGTTTTTAACTGAGCATACTCTAGAAGAGTATATTTCTTAGCGAGTCTAAAATCCCACAGTGGTTTTTCCCTATTTGGGCTTCCACATTAAATCTGATGTTATAAGTGTTATGATGATTATATGCTTATGAGTTTGCATGTTTGGTAGTTTTGGTTATATTGCTGAAGTATAAGTTACCGAGGTTGAATCTGTTGTTTTTATGGAAGTTTAAATTTGTATGATTCACTCCCCCTCTCATCTTGTTAGCTATTGGCATATGTACTTACATTAAGTATCAGAACTATCAATTGGTATCAGAGCTTTGGACTCCGGAAAAAAAGTTTAAAGGTACCTGAGGCAAAGATCCGAAGATGTATAAAAGGGATGCACCAAAATTGAACAAGTCAAGTTTCTCCGCATGGCAGAAAAGGATGAAGCTGCATTTATCAGGAATTGGAGAATATGCAGCATATTATCTGGAGAATGATTACATTGCACCGAGCACCAACCCTATGACCTTGGAAGAGATTAAGGCAAAGCAAGAACATATTCAAGCTATTATTGAAATTACATCAGCAATGACCGACTCAAAGTTTAATGATCTAGAAGGTTGTAATGATTCAAAAGCAATGTAGACTAAGCTCATATTTGTGTATGGAGGTGATGAACATGTTCAAAGAGCAAAAGTAGATAGTCTAAGAGGACAACTTGAATCCATGAGGATGAATGAAGGTGAGAACATAACCCAATACAGTACAAGACTAAAGGAGATTGTCAATCAAATTAAAGGAGTAGGTGGAACTATTGAAGAAAAGGATATAACAAGTAAGTTGTTGAGAACCCTTCTACTATCCTATGCTATTCGAGTCTTTGCAATCAATGAATTGAGGTTTGTACCTAACATGCTAGTTTCTTTAGATGCTACTATTGGTAAGCTACATGCATTTGAGTTAAGTAATTTTGATAACAGTGGGTCTTCGGTAAATAAAGTTGAATCTGCATTTAGTTCTTTTCATATTAGTGAATCTGATGATTACAATGATAGAATGAGTAAGTACTTTGAAGGAGATCACAGTGGAGCAAGTGAAAGATTTCACAAGAACATGGAAAAAGTGCACAAACTGTATGAGGAAATCAAGAAGCAAGAAGAGTTTGAAACATTATTAGCTAGAAGGTTACTGAGAGACAAAGGTAAGTATAAAGGGAAGCTATCTTTAAAATATTTCAATTGTGATAAGATAGGACATATGGCTTCTAACTGTCCTGACAAAGAATCTAGTGAAAAGAAAGAATATTGAGATAACAGGCAAAAAGACAACCAATATAGAGGACACCGAGACTCCAAAAGGAGAGATAGAAAGACATGTCTAATAGCTGATGAGGAATCCAATGATGATGAATCTGATGAAACTGATACTAAGAAAGTTGTTTATATGGCTATTAAGGATGGATCTGATGAAGAAAGGTATGAAGAAAAAGCCCTAATATCTCATATAAATAATAATGATTCTTGGATTATAGATAGTGGATGCTCACATCATATGACAAGTGATAAACATAAGTTTGTTAAATTAGAAGACTATGATGGAGGCTATGTAAGATTTGGTAATGATGCACCATGTTCGGTGAAAGGTAAAGGATCTATAACACTTCTTGACAATGCTAAATGTGATGATGTATACTGGGTTGAAGGATTGAAATACAATTTGTTGAGTGTAGCATAGCTAAACATTACAGGATACCAAATAGAATTTCAAAAAGGAATTGTCAAAGTTCATGACAAGCATGGAAAGTTAGCTGCTACTAGTACACAAACAAAAGGTAATACATTTCATCTTGACTCAACTCAGAACAAGTGTCATTATGCAAAGATAGATGATACCTGGTTATAGCATAAAAGGTTTTGTCATGTAAATTTTGATAATCTGATCAAAATAAGTAAGAAGCACCAAGTAAGAGGTCTACCGAGTCTTGAAAAACCTGAGAATACTATGTGCTGAGGATGCCTGATGGGTAAGATAACAAGATCAAGCTTTACAAGTAAGTCCTACACTTCAAAAGGAATTTTAGATCTAGTACATACTGATCTTTGTGGTCCTATGAAAGTTCAAAGTTATTATGGTGATAAATACTTCATATTATTTGTGAATGATTACTTAAGGATGATGTCAGTCATGTTTTTAAAAGAAAAATCAGAAGCTTTTCAAATGTTTAAATGGTACAAAGCAAGAGTTAAAAATGAAATAGGAAGACAACTGAAATGTCTTAGATCTGATAGAAGAGGAGAATTCACTTCTGATGAATTTAACTTATTTTGCAATGATCATGGTATAAAGAGGCAAGTATCTGCACCGAGAACACTTCAGCAAAATGGGATAGCCGAGAGAAGAAATAGATCAATTGTGTATTGTACAAGAACCCTGATGATAGAAAAGAGGGTACCTCAAACATTTTGGAGAGAAGCAATTAGCACTGCAATCTATACCCTGAACCGAGTTCAATTGAAGAAAGGAACTATGAACACACTGTATGAGATATGGTATGACAAGAAACCTAATGTAAGTTATTTTAAAATCTTTGGAAGTAGATGCTATGTTCACAAAGATGACAAAAATGGAAAGTTTGATCAGAAAAGTGAAGAAGGAACATTTCTTGGTTACTATTCTAAAAGTAAAGCATTTAAATGTCTGATCAAATCATCTAACAAAATAGTAGAAAGTGTAAATGTGAAAATTGTTGAATTTGCAAAAATAAATGATGAAGGAAATTCCAAAGAACCAGAAGATTATGAAGAATTTGTTTATGTTCAACCGAGAAGTCCTACCGAGAAAGCTGCTGAAGAAAATGAAGATAATGTCTAGTTATCGAGTGATGAAGAAGATCGTACAGAACCTACCAAGCCTATATTAGCCAAATATGTCAAAAGACATCAAGCAAATAGTCAAATTATAGGAGATAAGGATGATCCAGTGATGACAAGGAACAAACTAAGACAAAACACATGTCTAATATCTGAATTTGAACCGAGAATAGTGAAAGAGGCATTTAATAGTGAAGCTTGGGTAAATGCTATGACAGAAGAGATTGATCAAATCAAGAAGAATGACACATGGACACTAATCCCAAGACCAAAGGACAAAAATGTAATCGGTATTAAGTGCATTTTTAGAAAAAAGCTAAATGAGAAAGGTGAAGTCATTCACAACAAAGCAAGACTAGTTTGCAAAGGTTATACTAAAGAAGAAAGAATAGATTATGGTGAGACTTTTGCACCTGTGGCTAGACTTGAGGGAGCAAGAACATTGTTGGCATATACTGCTTTCAAAAATTTCAAGGTATATCAAATGGATGTTAAATCTGCATTTTTGAATGGTATACTAGAAGAAGAAGTTTACATTGAACAACCTAAAGGATTTGTTGAAGACAAGAGTAAAGATCAGGTATGCAAACTAAACAAAGCTTTATATGGTCTGAAATAAGCACCTAGAGCATGGTATGAAAAATTGCACTCTTACTTAATCAAGATTGGTTTTATAAGAACAAGTGAAAACAACAATATGTACATGAAGAAACATGAGGACAATGGAATACTAATCTTAGCCATATTTGTTGATGACATTATATTTTATGGAAATGACTCCTTATGCAAGAACTTTGGAAATGAAATGTGCAAAGAATTTGAGATGTCACTAATTGGTGAGATAAAGTATTTTATAGGTTTACAGATATTGCAAATGAAAGATGAGATTTTCATTACTCAATCCAAGTACATAAAGGAAATCTTGAAGAAATTTAGAATGGAGGATTCTAAACCAGTAAGTACTCCTATGGCTACTAACTGTAAATTATCAAAGAATGATGAATCTGCATCTATTGATGAGACACTTTACCGATCTATGATTAGAAAATTGCAATATGTTGTGCATAGTAGACTGGATATAGCACATGCAGCAGGTATTATAGCAAGATTCTCTGCAGATCCCAAGGAGACACATATGATAGCAATCAAAAGAACTTTCAGATACCTGAGAGGCACTGAAGATTATGGCTTAGTATATGAAAAGAAGAAGAATTTTGATTTAAAAGTTTATACTGATGCTGATTGGGCAGGCAACATTGATGACAGGAAAAGCACAAGTGGTGGAGCTTTCTTCTTAGGAGAAAGAGTAGTGAGCTAGTTTAGCAAGAAACAAGGATGTATCTCACAGTTAACAGCAGAAGTTGAATATGTTGCTGCAGCATTGAACTATACCAATATAGCATGGATCAAACAACTGTTGGAAGGTATAAATGAGAAAGTTATCAAGCCAATAACTATATTCTGTGATAATACTAGTGCCATTAACATTTCAAAGAATCCAGTGATGCACTCTAAGACAAAGCATATATCTATAAAGTATCATTATCTTGGAGAAGAAGTTCAAGAGAAGAAAGTTGTGCTGGAATATATCAGTTCAAAGGAGCAATTAGCAGATATTTTCACAAAGCCATTGCAAAGGGATACTTTTGAGCATCTCAGAAGCAAGTTAGGGGTCCTACCTCTATCTTCTACTCACTGATCGAGTTCGATGAAAGCATCAATTTGATGAATCTATAGAATATTATTTGTGGATTGATGTTAATTTATGCACTTTAGGAGGTCACCTAAAGTTGTGCGAGAAAAAGTGAATTAAACCAGTTACTCTGATCGGGACTAAGATGTTACACAACAAGGCAAATCACTTCACAAGAGGAAGTAATCATGATTTAGTTCTTTTAATTTTTGGCATTGTTGTCAAAGGGGGAGAAGACTAAATGGTTGAAAGGCTAAATGGTTGACTGAATGAAAGCCCTGAATGATGAAAATAACAAAAGACTAATGACGGGGGGAGAAGACTAAATACAAGTCAATAGCTCAGTAGCCTAATGAAAAGGAAGAAGACTTCAGAAGATTTTAACAGATCAAGGATAATAGGAGAAGTCTTATAGCAATCTGAATCCAAATCAATTTGAATATCTTTTTGGTATTACCATTTAATTGTTAGTTTTGCCATCGATGCCAAAGGGGGAGATTGTTGGCATTATAGTAAGAAAGATTGTTTGCATTTCAATATCAGGAGATTGTTGATATTCAGTAAGGATATTGAGAAGGTTGTTGAATATTATTGATATAACTAAAGAAGGATGATAACTATCTTTATAACATTATTTTGTCATTGATGTCAAGAGATTGATTATCTAATTTAGTATGATGTTGCCATATCTTGAGAAGATTGATTAGAAGAGAATTAAGATGTTGGTAAAAGACATAGAAAGAATGTGATGAATAAAGGGAGGAATAAGTTATTCAATGGGCAATTATTACCGAGTTAGACAATGATGAGATCATGATGTTTAGATTGTTTTGATATTCTACATATGTTGTTGATTGTAAGGTTTATACTATACTATGTCACCGAGCAAAGAACCTAGTCGATAAACCCTAAGGAACCTAGTCAGTAAACCCTAAGGTTATCGATATCGATTAATGAAGGTGAAATGTCTACTGAGTAAAGTTTAGTATTTGCTGAGTTGCGACCAAGTTACGACAGTGCGCATGGGATGGATAAAAGAATTATTTAATGAAGGATAATGATTAGCTGGAAATGTATAAATGATTAGAATGTCATGCATAAAGTTTGTTAAGGATCTATGGCAAAGGAAAATCAGCAAGAAGATCTACAGCACAGATTGAACCGCAATAACCTTGTGCAAGTTCCAAGAAAGGACTGCAAGTCCCGAGGTAAGGTAAAACATTTTTAGATCAAAGGATACATTAAACCTAGTCAAGTTTGAAGATCTGATGGTGAAGATTGATCATGGGAAATGTGATCAAGGAGCTTGAGCGGTTATCAATTGTTTATAAATAAGAATTTGTTGATAAACAATGTATGCGGGCAAGTGTATGCATAGTGATGCTACATAGTGATTACCGAGCACAGAAGCTTGAAGACCTGTTTGAATAACAGAGTAGAAAGCCCAGCAAAGGGACAAGATAAGTCCTATGACTAGATTGTTTTGAGCAAATAAGAATCTGCTTTAGTATTTTAGATGTGAAGTTGCAGATAGATGTTTATTACTGTTATTTTGTAAGTGACAGAAAATCTCTTAACCGAGTGGACTTAATAGTCTTATATGTAAACCCTCTAGCAAGGTAACATTATAAATGAGTGTTTGAAATCCTTTGACAAGGTCACTTTTAACAAAGTGAAGATTCTAATAGATCTGAGAAAAATCCCTTAACCGGGTCAAATCTAGCAATGTGTTTGTAATCTTTAACAGGATTTGCTTTTAACTGAGCATACTCTAGAAGAGTATATTTCTTAGTGGGTCCAAAATCCCATAGTGGTTTTTTCCTATTTGGGTTTCCACGTTAGATCTGGTGTTATGAGTGTTATGATAATTATATGCTTATGAGTTTGCATGTTTGGCAGTTTTGGTTATATTGTTGAAGTATAAGTTACCGAGGTTGAATCTGTTGTTTTTATGGAAGTTTAGGTTTGTATGATTCACCCCTCCCCTTCTCATCTTGTTAGCTATTGGCATCTGTACTTACATTAAGTACCAGAACTATCATAAACTTAAGTGCATACCATCTTTTGCCAAGTTAATTGAGAATGGCATCCAAGTAGAAGAAGCATGTGTCAAGAAAGGAACATTAAAATTCTTCAAAGAAGGAACAAGTTCATCCATTTACAACAACCAAAACAACAACAACTTAGAGAAATCTAGATTCTGGACCAGAAACAAAAACAGGACCAGAAACAAAAACACTAGGAATGAAGGAGGCAATGAATCAAATGATCCAAAATTGAAGCAACCAGTGCTCACGTTATTAGGTAATCCTCAAGTTACAAAGAATCCCAAAGGTGCTAACCAAGGCACTAACACTTATGCACCACATACCAATCAAGATCAACTCAACACAAACAACACCAACAATGCCCAAAATAATAATACCAATCGAGGACCTAATCCAAACTCATGGGGTAATGCAAACAACTTTCCAAAATGCATTTACACACCACTGGGGCAATCATTGGAATCAGCATTCAGAGAACTCCTGGAAAATAAAATTATCTCCTTACCAGCGATCAACAACTTTGAGCCACAAATCAAACCACCTTGGTGGAATGACTCTCACTTTTGTGATTTTTATCACAACAAAGGTCATCAAACAAATGATTGCATGAGACTGAAAAATATTGTTCAAGACATGATTGATAGAGGTGATTTAACAGTCGATGGTCTCAAGACAAATGGTGGCCATGGAGCCTTTAAAAATCCTCTTCCAAAATACAACAAGGATGGAGCTTCAACCTCAAATGATACACATGGGGCTCATATCAATCACATATACAATTACACCATCAATCATATATCAGCAAAGGACAATCAAGTTAATGTCATCACAATCAGAGATAAGCGTGAACATGAATTTGTCAACGTAACAACCAGAGCTCAAAAATATGTCTTGAAGGGGCATATGTCAATAGCAAACACCGTACCCAAAATTCAATATGATCTAGTCAGTCAACTGCGCAAAACTCCTGCTCAAATATCTATACTGGAGTTGCTGAAACTTTCACCAAAACACAAAGAGATATTGGAACAAGCATTATTGGAAACAAATGTACCTCAAGATCTGGATGCTGACAAATTCCAATCCATGGTAGCTCATATGACAAGGCCTCATAACCTCACTTTTTCTAAGCATGATAATATCTCATTGAGCCATCCACATAATACTCCACTTCACATTGAAGTCTTGGTCTACAAGCATCAAGTCAAAAGAGTATTAATAGATGGAGGAGCTAGACTCAATATATTTACCTTAAAACTTATCTGTGCATTAGGCTTCTCTAAGAAATCTATTGATCCACACAAAAAGATCAGTATCAAAGCCTACGATGATGAAAAGAGATCATCCAAAGGAATAGTAATGTTGCCAATTCAAGTAGGACCAAAACAAAAGGATACTATGTGCCAAGACTTAGACATAGACCTCACATACAATATCTTTTTGGGTCGACCTTGGATAC
This sequence comes from Cryptomeria japonica, assembly GCF_030272615.1. Classification (NCBI taxonomy): domain Eukaryota; kingdom Viridiplantae; phylum Streptophyta; class Pinopsida; order Cupressales; family Cupressaceae; genus Cryptomeria; species Cryptomeria japonica. The sequence continues at coordinate 186,128,243 of NC_081405.1, forward strand.
ATGAAACGCAAGCAGTACCTTCTACTTATCATCAGTGTGTTAAGTTCCCCTACAATGGGCAGGAGATTTCTATATTAGTAGATCATAATCCATTTCAACATTATAATGCTATGGGGGCAGCCCAAGACAGCTTGGTTCCGCATAATAGAGAAAAACAAAGTTACTCAACACCAGATCTTCAACAAGAAAAGTCTACATCACTATCTATGGATTTCAAGCAGAAAATGAAAATCAAAGAGCAAGGCATGGGAGAGTACTCTTTGGAACCCATGTGTTTGGCCAACTTACCAACATCACCTAAATCTCATGGATTACCTACATCATCAACATATCAAGCAACCCAGCTCATCACCAAGTTTGATGGCACAGTTATCCAACTAGGCACTCTAGCACATGAATCAGAGGAAAAGGACATCCTTAGTTGGTTGTACAAGGATGAGGAAGAAGACAGAGTGGCTACTGTGGAGGTAGCTATACCAACACACTTGTATGGAAAAGGTTACCTAATCATGCAACGAATGGGATACCATGGCAAAGGACCTATCGACAAGCATCACGAAGGCGTCATAGAACCATTGGATCCTCCTTCACAATTCAATAAAAACAAAAAGGGATTGGGCTATGAATATATTCTACGACCAAGGAAAACACCAAGCAAATACCAAAAACCTTAGTGGAAAGCAAAGAAGAAATACAAGGAGGACTCCTAGCAGGAAGCACTATTTGAGTCATGGGAGACAATACGCAAAGAACGTGAAAATCAAGAACAAAAGCAACATCAAGAGAAGCCCATCAAACAAAAGAAGGAAACATCTACTGCAGAAGCACATCATATTCAAGAACCAATATCCGAGAAAGAGGAATCACCTCCTAATAACATCATTCCTCCCCAAGGAGAGATAGTATATGAACAAATGCAAAGAGTGAAAGTAGGATCTGACGCATAATCAGAGAAAACTATTAAACTTGTATCGATCATCAAAGACCTCTCCTCACCCTACCACATACCAGTCCACAGCACTGCTAGAATCTGGGATACTACCTCTGAGACGGATTCCAATGAATATGAATGGGGCAGCTATTCTAATGTTACTGAAGATATTTGTGCAAATGATAGTCATACACCCATCTCTCAAGAAGAACAGGGCACAGAATCTAGACCACATGAATTTGGTCCACAAAATATCTATGATGCCAAGGAAAATGAGCAGCGACATTATGAGCAAGTCTATATGGAAGATGATACCATCAAAGACCTCGATGAAATCCTTAACTTCTTTAACACCCAAGCCAACCACGATGATACCTCCATCCTAACACTTACAGCAGCTCAACTTGATCCACCTAATGACTCCTTACCACTTGTTTCCTGGCCTCATAAATTGGGACAAACCTGAAATGCATGATATACCAATTTTCCCAAATGATGAATCCATTATTCATTACTTGTGTACCATTAACCTGGAAATAGACTCTACCAGTGAACAAAGTAACACCAATCTGCAATCAAAGGAGTGCCAAGTCTCTCACTTGCAAAAATGAACAACATAAAAGATCTACTGCTGAAAACCAGTCAATGGAAGCAATAGATCACAAACAAGTAAAAATAAAGGACGCATCTAAGGGTGAAATTATTTTTTAAGGCACCTAAATATGGGAGACTTGACACTCTTCCTGAACATTATCATGAGTGATCACCCATATTGATTGAGCCCACTCAGTCAATCAACATTGGTACTACAGAAGCAACCAAAAATATACACCTTGCAGAATCTTTGACAGAGGAAGAAAGATCAGAGTTTATCAAATTTTTTAAAGAAAAGCAATTCATATTTGCTTGGTCATATGCAGATATGCCTAGGATGGATCCACAATTAATCATGCATCACTTATCCATTACTCCAGGAGCTAAGCCAGTCAAGCAAAAACTATGAAAGATGAATCCACATGTGGCACTCATGGTGAAAGCGGAGCTGAAGAAACTATTAGATGTCAGATTCATTCAACCTATCGACTATGCTGAATGGATTTCCAACATTGTACCAGTATCAAAACCAGATGGCAGTATCAGAATAAGCACAAATTTTAGAGATGTCAAAAAAGCTTGTCCCAAGGATGACTTTCCTTTACCTTGTATCGACATAATTGTAGACCTCATAGTAGGCCATGCAATGCTATCACTAATGGATGGGTTTTCAGGCTATAATCAAATCAAGATAGCCCCGAAGGATCAAGATAGAATAGCATTTACCTGTCCCTAGGCAACATACTGTTGGAATGTCATGCCTTTTGGCTTAAAGAATGCAAGAGCAACTTATCAACGAGCAATGACAATAATCTTTCATGACATGATGCATACCTTCATGGAGGACTATGTGGATGATTTACTAGCTAAATCATTCACCAGAGCGGAACATTTAAGCATCTTAGAAAAGATTTTTGACAGATTGGAAAAATTCTAAGTTGGGCTCAACCCTAAGAAGTGTGTCTTCGGGGTTACATCAAGAAAATTACTAGGCTACATAATTTCAGCTAAAGGTATTGAAGTGGATCCAGCAAAGGTACAAGCCATTATGGAGATGCCACCACCAAAGAACATCAGCTGGCTCAGATCTCTACAAGGACGGCTCCAATCAATTAGGAAATTCATCACTCAATTAGTAGATAAAAGTCTCTCGTTCAATCATTTGCTACATAAAAATGTACCGTTCAGATGGAAAGCCAAATGTGCAGAATCATTTTATCAAATCAAGAAGTAACTAATGAACCCACAAGTTCTAGTACCACTAATAGCAGGGAAGCCACTCATTCTCTACATTTCAACAATAGATATATCACTGGGGGCATTATTAGCACAAGAGGATCAACAAGGCAAGGAACAAGCTTTATATTACATCAGCGGGACATTGAATAGATATGAACTCAACTATACATTCATTGAGAAGGCTTGTCTAACAATAGTATTTGCCTCTCAAAACTTCTGACACTACATGTTAGCTCACACAATTAAGCTAGTAGCAAAAATTGATCCTCTCAAATATTTACTTAGCAAGGCATCTCTTACAGGCAGATTGGCTAAATGGGTCATGATTCTCAGTGAATTTGATATCCACTACACAGAGCGACGAGCTATCAAAGGACAAGCAATTGCAAATCAACTGGCGAAAGCACAATTACTTGGAAAACAACCTATGGAGATCAAATTTATAGACAGAGATGTTCTTGCTATCTCCACCAAACAATGGACCTTATACTTTGATGGATCCTCTACGTAACATGGCTCAGGTGCTGGCATTTTGTTCATCACTCTTGAAGGGCACATCATACCAAGATCATATAGGCTTATGTTTCCATGCACAAATAATGTTGTTGAATATGAGGCACTAGTTATAGGCATCAAAATGGTCATGGAATGGAGAATCACATAATTAAAAGTCTACAGAGATTCAAAACTAGTCATCAATCAAATCAGTAATGACTACCAAACAAAAGACGACAAGCTGCTACCATACAAGCAAATGGTGGATGATTTTAAACAATATTTTGTACACATCACCTTCAAGCAAATACCAAGGTTGGATAATAGAGCAGCCGATGCAATGGCTACTATCACTTCACTACTGCAAATTCTAGAGAAACAGAATCGTTACGAGTTTCTGGTAGAGCAATTGTTCTCCCCAGCCTATGACCATTCTGAATCCCATGTTATCTATGCCTTGACCAGTTCTGACTCTCCATTATATGGACTGATATATGACTATCTTAAGAGCAATATCCTACCCATTGACCTATCCCAAAACTAAAAATGTAACTTTATCTGGTAAGTTGCCCGTTATACTCTCACTGCTGATACTTTGTACCGTCGAGGTCTAGATGGTACTCTTCTTCGTTTCCTTGATCGTAATGAATCTAACTCCACTTTACAAGAGCTTCATGAAGGTATCTGTGGCACACATTCAAGTGGTCCTACTCTTGCTAAAAAAATTCTAAGAATGGGATATTACTGGCCGACAATGGAAAAAGACTCTTATCACTTTGCAAAGAAGTGTCCTCAATGCCAAATCCTTGGCAATCTTATACATGCACCAGCACAAGAACTGTAGCCATTCACAACATCCTAGCCCTTTTGCTAGTGGGGACTAGACTTTGTCAACAAAATTCATCCTTCATCTTCAAATGGACACAAGTTCATTATAAATACAACATAATACTTTACCAAGTGGATTGAAGCGGTCCCCATGACCACAGTAACCTGAAAACAGATAGCCTCTTTTATCCTTAATTATCTGATCTGCAGATATGGCATTCCAAGTTCCATAATCACAGATAATGGATGACCTTTTAAGAACCAATATGTAGGAGAACTATGTGAAAAATTTAAAATTCATTATCGTTTCTCTACAACTTACTACCCACAAGGGAATGGTCAAGTAGAAGCATCCAACAAAACAATATTGAAAATCTTAAAGAAAATAGTGAATGATGCAGGCAAAGATTGGCATGTACAACTCAATCCAGCACTTTGGGCATACAGAACTAGCATTTGCACACCTACAGGAGCTACACCTTATTCATTAGTATATAGATCAGAAGAAATTTTACCATTGGAGGTAGAAATTCCATCTCTCAGAGTCTCTTTGAAAGGCCTAATTCCAGATGAAGAGTATCGAGTTAATCGACTATAGGAGCTCGAACTGCTAGATGAAAGAAGTCAACATGCCTACACTCATCTCAAAGCATATCAGCAATGCATGTGCAAAAGCTACAACCACAAGGTCATTCCCAGAATTTTTTAAATTGGTGACCTAGTACTCAAGGAAAATCTTAGAAATCAGCAAGATCGAGAAAAGAAAGGGAAATTTGAACCTAACTGGTTAGGTCCCTATGTCATCATATCAACCTATGGATCAGGCATTTATTAGCTAACAACTTCAGAAGGAGATGTGCTTGACGAACCAGCTAACACCATCCATCTAAAGAAATACTACACTTGAGCAATCTAATGCACGAAAAAGTCAAAAAATTCAAAAATCAAGAAAAAGAAAATAAAAAGGTATAATAAAAGCAACTGGTGAAAACCTGGCAGTAGGGACTATTGTGAGAGGACATCTCCTCTATCTATCTTTTACTATCATACCATTATATCCATAGTTAAACACTATCGGCCATCGCCCGACATTTTTATCACAATATCCATCTAGAACATACTTAGTGTAGTCACTATCCTAGTTTATCATCATACCTTTCACCACATCTCACCATGGCTTGGTGATCACTGTACATATCCACATTCAGAGGAACACTCAACTAGGGGTAGTATCAATTAGAATTTGCAGCAAGTTCAAGACATCAAACAATCACAAAACCACACATTGATCACTTAACGGGATTCACAAAATATGATAGATGATTTTCTGAAGTATCAAATGTTGCATCTTGCATAAAGTTTTGACTATTTTTGCACTTGAACTTTTTTAATTATTGGATCCTCTACATTTTCTCTACAAAAGCTTCATGCTAGAGAAAGTCGTGGAGACTCCAATATTTTTAGTTTTGTCTGTGAGGCGATCATTTGTACTGTGCAGATACTTGTCTCGAGACTTGATTACAAGCATATCACTGAAGACATAATCTCACATTGTGCAAACAAATGGTTTAATCTTGTCTGTATATATGCAATCCACACTTAGATCGTCCTGGTTCAATTATACCTTGACGCTTGTGCTATCTTGCACAATCAAAAATCATGTAAATTTTTCTCAGGTCATTATGGTTCAATTATACCATTATGCTTGTATAAATTTTCAACATATCCCAAACAAATCAATGCTCAATGATGATACCTACAAAGAAAGAAAACAAAATGTGGCTATACGGGGATGACCAATACAGAATGAGGATGCTCAAATCAATTAGTTGCATATCATTTTAAAATCAGTTGCATATCATTTTAATCTTGCATTAGTATCCTCATTAACATACATCTCATTTTCAAGATACAGCTCATAGCATATCATATCATACATCTCATTTTTAAGATACATCTCACAACATATCATATCATACATCTCATTTTCAAGATACATCTCATAGCATATCATATCATACATCTTATTTTCAAGATACATCTCACAGCATATCATATCATACATCTCATTTTCAAGATACATCTCACAACATCATGTATTAAACACATCATATTCATCGCATAACAAATCACATACATCTAAGCATTGCATCATCATCATAGAAAAATCAAAATCATATAGAAAGCATAATCCATAACACATGACATAAAGATCAAAGAAAATGGTGTCATATATATCCCCAAAATGATCAATGTACAAAATATGTCATGTCTGTGCTAATACAACAAAATGATCAAAACACAATAAAGACAATGTCTCTCAGGTATGACTATCTCCTGAAGGAGATGGTCTCACTGCAAATGTCCCAGCACCTGGATCTCCAGGTGGATCCTGTCTAGGAGGCCCTGTCACACCTCTACTCTCTGTCGTTGACCCAGTCTCTAGAGATTGATTGGATCTCGATGCTATGAAACTCTACACTCAGTGCTCCCTGGGCACCGCATCCTCATAATGTCTCTTGTAGTACTCTGCCTCCTTGGCTCTCAAAGCCATCTCTCTCAAAGTATCTCTCATCGGGCCACCTGTTGTCGCTCTCTGCAAACTCTCTACAAGCTCCTCTCCTCGACCCCGATGCTCGATCTCTATATCCCACTTTGTGGTCAGCTGAATAATCTGACACTAATGTGCAAACAACTGTGTCTACAACTACTGCACTAACAACTACAGAGATCTAATTTGCGCGTCCTCCAGATGCGTCAGAATCTGCATCTACAGGGGTACCCCCTGTCCCTCTACTTGTCCTCGGTGCTGGTGGAGGTAAAGCATCTGACCTCCTCCTCTGGGCTAGTCGTCTGAAATCATCATGTCCTCCCATCGCCACTATCACCTCTCCAACCCTCTCCTCACCCCCAGCTCCATTAGACAAACCTCCTCTCCCTCTATCCATCGTAGCCTGTCGTACTACTCTCTCAACCCATCTCCCTCTGTCACCACCATATCCACCTCTATCTCCTCTCCTCCCCCGATCCAATCTCCCCCTATCCTCTCACCAACCTCGGCCACCTCCTCCACCGTCTCCACCATCACCTCCTCCTCCATCACCTCCTCCTTCATCCACCTCCTCACCAGCCTCTCCCGTCTCCCTAGCCTCTCGAGATGATCATCCTCATCATCATCAAAAGTGGGAATCATCTCCACTATATCGGATATTCTGGCCACTACATGCACTGCAAACAGTGCTACAAACTCATCAGCCATTCCTACATCCACTATCTCAGGGGCATAGTCCCATATCTGGTCGGCTAAGTGAAAAAACTCCTCAACTATTGTCGTGCTATCAATAGTGGGTCCCCACTTTGGAAAATCCTATCTTTGTCGAGCATAAAAACATGCTCCCTGTGGTATCCCCTGTTGTCGGCCATACTACCGCAACACCCGACTATGCAGAAACCTCTCAATAACAAAGGGCATCCACCCTATCAGATACCTAGACATGTATACATAGGGCATCTCCATCCTGTCCTCTGCCCATACCTCACAACCTATATATGATCGTCAGACGACCGTATCAATATCATCCAAAACTCTCCTCTAGTGCTCTAGTTTGCTCAGCTTACGCTGGACAACTATCCCTCGATATTCGTATGCATAAGCACACCCAATAGGCCTATCTTTGTCCATCAGTGGCTTGGCTATAAAAATATGCTCCCATGCCCATACCTATAGCAGTGTCACTCCAGCTGATAAACTCCTATAACCCAAGTACACCACCTGATGTAGATCCCTGTATAAGTGGGCCAGCATAGCCGACCCCCATGCAAAGCGGCGAACTTGTGTCACCATGTCCTCCAGAACCAACCCCCATCCTACTGCCAGTCTCTTTGACCTATGATCGGGACATAAGAAACCACCTATGAAACCTGCCAGCACTGATGCTAGGGGAGCATAATCCAAATCTAAGAACTCTTGCCAAAGGATCTCGTATCCACAAACTGTATCATCCTGCAGAATCTGAAAAAGTGCCTTTGTCCCACCCTCCTTAGTCTACTCATAGGGTAACAATGCACCTACCACAGGAATCCATAGAATCTAATAGCAATCCTTAGGCATCACTGTGATCTTTCCTATCACCAAATGAAAGGTGTTCGTATCACTATGCCACCTCTCAGCCAATACTGTCAATAAACCTCAGTTAACAATAAACCAAGGCATCTCTAACAAAGAGGATAGGCCACACCTCTAAATGATATCCCTATCATCTTGTGTCAATCATGGTATCAATGACCACGGTCTCAAAAATCTCTCTCGTGACTAAACCACTCCAAGGCACTCCTGTCACAAAGCAAAATGAGTCCAATAATAGTTTCCTCATCAAAAAAATCATATCGAAATAAAATTCATATCAACTTGAAACTTTCAAAATCTAATTAAGTTCCATATCATATTTATCCATTTTCATATCAAATCATATCAACTTGAAACTTTGAAAATCTAATCAATTTTCACATCATATCAATCCATTTTCTTATCAAATCATATCAGCTCATAACACAACTCAAGTTTCACATTCATATCAACTTGTAACACAACTCAAGTTTCACATTCATATCAACTTGTAATACAACTCAGGTTTCACATTCATATCAGCTTGTAAAACAACTCAAGTTCCACAATCATTGCAGCTTGTAAAACAACTCAAGTTCAACATATATATCAACTTGAAACAATTTATATCAAATCAAGTTCATATCCACCATCTATATAATCAACTTGAAACATTGCAAATCAAATCAAGTTATATCGGAACTCCTATTGGACAACTTATCAAAACAATGATAGCAGACACACAGACTGACAATTCACACCTATCCTGGAAAAACCTAGCATCAACCTACCAATTTTCTTCATCCAAAAATCACACTTTACCAAAAAATTTCCCCTATGCGCTACCCTATTCTCTCAACATGCTACACCATTCACCCTATGCGCTAGCCTGCACCTATGTGCTATCCCTTTTCTACAATGTGCCACCTAACCTACCCGAAGCGCTAAACTACCCTATGCACTATCCTATTCTGGTCTGGTGCTGCAAACCTAACCCTATGCGCTAGGGTATACCTACATGCTACCTATGCCTACCCATGCAACCCCCTAAGAACCCTATGCGCTAGGTATCTCCTACACGCTACCCATTTTGCCCTATGCGCTACCTTGCACTAACCCAACCCTAAGCACTACCCTAACTTACCGTTGTGCTACCCTAATCTTTTTGGATGCTACCCTACTTTATTGAACCCTACGCGCTATGAAACCTACCGTATGTGCTACGCTTTGACCCCGACGCGCTAAACCACCAAATCCACATGACAAAATTGAAAAAATAATCAAAAATGACAAAATAAAAAATCTAAAAGGGGTCAAAAAGGATGACTTACTGGTGGTCCATATGTGACCGGCCTCTGATACCTCTACACGCGCTCGAACCGATGAGAAGCATAAGGAACTGGCATGTTGACTTTTATCCCAGTGTCACTTTCTCTAAAAGTCAACACGCGCAAATGAGACAAAAAGAAATCACTTTTTCCCTTTTATAGGGTAAATCGAAATTAGGGTTATGTGGAGGAATGCATAAATTGCTCATGGTGTCTCATACAACCCTACCAAACATCATTATTGGGAGATGAATCAAATAACCGCATTCAACATAGCCAAAAATTTTACAATGCACTGAACTTTATCAAATTTATCTAAATCAAATCAAATGTTCAAAATTTTAGATTCATCTCCCAAGGCAGCATTATCAACATCATTTATCAAATCTGGGGCATCGTTTATCAAATCTAGGGCATGGCATAAAATCTCAAAGCGACATAAAAACTGATCATAACCAAATCATGACGACACATAATTTTCTTTAAATCAACGTGTGCACACACATCACTTCAAAGAGGGGCAAAATGTAGACATATAAAAATGACCATATTCCTAAATGAATATCTAATGTTCATTTTATTCTCATTCCTCTATTAAGTAAATCTAATTTAATTAAATCACCCACATTATTCTAGTTTAATTAAATAAATTATTCAATTTATTTATTTAAATTCACTTCCCCTTTGCATCATTTAATTGAATAAATCATTTTATTTAATTAAATCCCTTCTTCTTACTTTTAATTAAATTTACATTTAATTAATAGTTTACCCCAAACTAAATAAATCTAATTTATTTAATTTCCCAGCTTGCAACCACAATTGAAATAAAGCAATTTATTTTAATTATATTTTCCCTCACCCACTTGCATTTTCCTACATCTCCCACTTGCATCCTAACCCTATTCCCAATGTCTTCTAGAATCCATCTAATCCTAATCAATTAACCAAAACCCATCCATTATCCCTTTTCCCTAAATTTGAGGAGGTCACTTCTCAAATTTCGAGTAAAGTCTTCAAAAGGCATTAAAAGTCTTTATGCCTTCAACAAGCTAACTTGTTGAAAACCCCCAAATTTGGAAGGACTCTTACAAATTTGCCCCAAAGTCTTCAAACCATTAATGGTTAACTAACCCTTAGTGGAATGGTTAAAGAATTTTTGACTAACTTAACCTCCTTCCAACCCAGGGGTCTCATCAAGCATTCATTGTGTTGACCATGGTTACCCCTCTAAACTATGCACAAGAGTTTACCCTTTGGGTAAAAACTTTATCCATTGGATAACCCTAACCTAACCTTAACCCTTACCTCCTAAGGTAACCATGAGGTCTTCTCAAGCATTTAATGCTTCTTTCATCTCCTCTCAAGCAGTCTTATGTTGACAATTGTCACCATTACATTGGTGAAAATTGTAAACATGGATTGATAACTTTCAATCCTGGCCCTTGATTAACTCCTTCAATCTTGACCATCCATTGCCCTATTTTCACTATAAATAGAGCTCTCATTCCTCCATTTTAAGGATCCATGCAAGCTTTTAGTATCTCATTTATGCTCAAAATTATCAAATACATCTAGCTTCTCTTTGTAATAGGAATTATCTAATAAGCATTTTAGACTATTTCCTTTATCATTAGCTTAAATCATTAACTAGTATATCATGTTAGGATAGTATTGTTACTAACCTTGTCATCTTATAATCTAGTTTACTTCATTTGTAGAATCATGCATAGATAAGATGCATTTCATGGTAAAATTAATCTAAAGCATCCCTCATTCTTGCATTTGTCATCCCTAAGACACTTTGCTCAGTGATCTGAGAGCAAAGGCATTGGCTTGAGGGACCTTGTGAGACAGAGAACTATGGAACCTACCTTGGGAAGTTGATTCATTCTTCATGACTCCATAACTTGCACCAAGAAGTCCTATGGGTGTGTGAACAAGTCTCTTTGAGACCACATTTTTGCATTTTAGGTTTCACCGAGCTGGTTTTTCAGCACACAGGTGCAATTCAAACCAAAAATATAGATTATCTGGTTTATAAACAAACTATTACATGCACACTTAGATCTTGAAAAAAATTGTTAAAAAAATGAAAAATAATTTATTCCAAAAGGCAATAAAAACTAATTATTGAGTCAAAAAGACCTCTAACATGTGCTTCTTGAATTTCAATAACTCATTACTCTACTTGATAAGGTCAACAAAGGAGGAGATAGAGTCACATCAACTTAAGTTGTAATCCTATGCCTACAAGATCAAACCCAAGTAGTGTCTCTCTACCTGAAGGAATCTTCTGCAATTGTTAGATTATCATAGAATTGTCGCTTAAATAAAAATTTGCCTAAAGACAAATTTCTGAAAGTTAAATTGTTAGAATGAGTTTTAAGAAATTTGTCAAAAGATAATTTATGGGTCATGCATATTGTGTAATTGGTACTATGATGCAGAGGATCAGAAACCCAGTTAAGGGCACCTAAAACACAACAGCTACTCACAAACCCATTATGGAAGCTACTAACTCGAAGCACAACTTTTTAATTCATCAAATCAGATTATTACAACTTTTGCCCCAAAATGTTCTCAGTCCATTAACAAGGAATTACAATCATCCTAGTCTCACATCTCCCTAACATGATGTAATGTCCCAAGTCAAAACAATAATGGAATTATGATTATTAACCATCCACAAACACTTATAATTTGAATTACAACACTATTGACTTTAGCACTCACTCAAATCTTAGACAACTGAAATAAAAATTAATCTTTATGCATCAGCAATATCACTACATTTCAAACATGAAATGACAAAAATAACTTTTGATCTTGTTATTATAATGAATAGCAAATAGCAGGTGTAAACCCCTCTCTCTTTCTTATTACAATCATGGTTGTATTACAATAACATAGTTCTATAATATCAGTAACTACAACAACAACGACAAATTGAATCTTACTAGAGTCATGTCCAATGAAGCTCAAATATGAACTTCATTGGACATAATGCTGGGGGTGAGCTCAATTTCCACCAAAAGAAATATCTTTTCCCAAAACAAGCTCATGAAGTGATAGTATCTATCACTCACAATGGTCTTGAGTACTCCTTGGAGCTTCATCACTTCCTTGAAGAACAGATCAACCACTTGGGGCACCTTAAAATCATAAGAGATGGGAAAGAAATGTGCATACTTCATTAATTTGTCCACAACAACATATATATAGTTCTTACCTTGGACTTTAGAAGTCTAGTGATGAAATCCATCAAAACACTTTCCCATTTCTACTCCAAGATGGGTAAGGGCTACAAAAGACCTGGTGGAGATGTTTATTTCATTTTAATGATTTGACAAAAGATACATCCTTTGATATGGATGGGGAAATCATGATTGAGTCCCTTCCATGTGAACCTTTCCCTAATTTGTTTGTAGGCCTTGAAATACCTATGGTGGCCCACTAAGGGAGTGTCATGAACTACCCACAAAATCTTTCCCTTCATCCTTGATTTCGGCAACAAGTAGACTCTTCCCTTGTAAATAATGAGTTCATTGTAGATGGTCTACCTATCATCTAACAGCTCCCCTTCAAAAACATCAGTTAAGAAAATTTTCTTGGCATACACATGATTTTATTTCTTCTAATCCACAAAGGTCTAAGATATGGAATAGATTTGACCTTCTAAACAATGTATCAACAACATTCTTCCTTCATTTGATGTACTCTATCAAAATCATACACTTGGACTTGCTCACCCACTTTTTCTGCCACTCATTTAGATCCTTTTGATTGAAAAAATATCTCTAATGTTGTGATCATTTTTTACCAAAAATCGGCCATCCACAAAGTATTGCTTGAATTTGACCAATGTGTTCATGATGGCCAACATTTCCTTATCATAGATGCAAAATCATCTTTCCACCTCTATGAGCTTTCGATTTTAAAAGCAATCAGTTGATCCTTCCACTCTCAAAAGCAATTGGGTTCTAGGTTTGCATGAGCACAACCCCAACTCCTTTAGATGCTTTGCATTCCAATGTGAAAGGAAGAATAAAATCCAAAATTGCTAACACAAGACATGAGCTCATTACCTCTTTTACTCTGTCAAATGCTCACTATGCATCCTTAGTCCATGCAAAAGCTCCCTTATTTGTTAGGTCAATTAAGGGCACAACTAGTTGGGAGTAACCCTCAACAAATCACTTGTAGTAGTTGCAAAGGCTGAAGAATCCTCATAGCGATGTCAAGGTCCTCTTTGGTTTTCTCCATGTCCACCTACACTCCCCCTTTGCACTGATGATGTGACCTAGATACAAGATCTCAATTATAGAAAACTCACACTTCGACTCCTTAGCAAACAAAGTTTGTCCAAAATTCCCAACACTTCATCAATGTGTCATAGGTGTTTCTCCCATGTTTTATTATAGCTCAAAATGGCATGAAAGAAGAGCAAAAAACTTGATTCATGCATGACTAGAAAGTGCTTGTAGTAACATTGAAAATTTGTCTTGCTAATATCCTCTTCTTGGACTATAATTTAATGGTATCCCAATTTGTGATCTATTTTTGAGAAATAGACTACTCTCTAAAGTTTGTCTATCAATTCATCAATCCTACGAATTGGGTATTGATTCTTGATTGTCTTCTTGTTCAATTCTTTGTAATCAATGCACATCTACATTGTGTTATCGTTCTTCTTCATCAAACCATAGAGGAAGCAAAGTGACTTGAGCTAGGTCTAATGCACCCCATTTTTAGTAGTCCCTTAATGGCCTTTTCTATTTCCTCTGTGTGTTTCCTATGGTGGCAATAAGGAGTAGTGATAATAGACTTATCACCCTCCAACTCTTTGACCCACTCAAAGCCTCTATCTAGAAATCTCCCTAGAGGAATGCTATTGAATACTTTATTGTGCTTGTCCAAGATTCTTTGTACATCCACATGATATGCCTATACATCCACATGATATGCCTTCTTTCCTTCAACAAGTTTTGTTATAGTCACCAAACACTAAGCTGCCCATGACAAAAAATCATCTCCATCCTCTTAGCTAATACAATCCTTGGTGCTTTATTATCCTCTCCATCCTCTTAGCTAAATCTTCAATTTAAGGGTCTCGAATTTTTGTGTGATCTCTTCTAATGAGTGCAACTATAGGATACCTAGGATAATATGTCTCTTATGCTCACAACATAAAGTCATCCTTCATATCGTATCCTCCTAGGTTAAGATTTAGCTAGGAGACCTTCCTATTGCATTGGATGGTGAAACTGTCAACTACCATAATATTGATTCCTTTGAAGTCATTAATCTTGAGCTACTTGGCCACCAATCCTTCAACAAATTTATAAGTGGCACTAGTGTCAATGAGTACATTCATGTTGATGTGCATTTTGTGACCATGCCCACACAAATAAAGTTGTCCAATGGTCACTTTATCCTCTCTTGATCAAAATAAGATGTATGCTAAGATTGTAGGAAGATCGTACATTGATTCCAAGGTTCCAATTGCATACTAGCGACTTTAATGTGGATATAGACTCATTTGGCTTTGATGTTTGTTGGTAATCTAAGGGTACTTACGTTTGGATCATTCTTTCACTTCTTGACTGTGGCTGGAACTTCGTCATTGGATACAGCAATTTTGTGATGCTTCTGCTTCAGAAGAACTGAACTAGAATAAACTAAAATTAAAGGGGAAAGGGTTTAGGAAGACTAAGATAAATCTAAGAACTCAATATATAGCTATGCTTTGGATGAGATCAACCATAGTTCATTTCACCACTAGAAGACAACTACATGAAGCGGGTGCAATATTCAGAGGTTGTGTTTGAGAGATTTTAAACCATTGATCAACACCATCAGAAAACCATGTTCATCCAACAATTTAGATTAAGTGCACACATAAAATAGCTCAATCCTATCTTGCACTATCTATGAAAATCATCTATCAACAAAAGGTATGAGCAAGCAATCTTCACCTTAAAAATTGCAATCAATTTCATTCATCTAAATACTTGAAATAAATCTACTCTAAGTGAGGAAGGTGAAACCTTGCAATCTTTGAAAAATAACTTAAGTGAACACCATCAAAGAACAATGTATCACTATTATTATCTCAATAACTTATCGCATCAATTTAATACAATCTCCCCCCTTTACAAATGAAGGGGTGAACTTCTTTTATAGGCCTTCGAAAGGAAAATGGATGGCCTAGATTACAAACCAATCAACGGCTAAGATTGAACATGCAAACCCTAATTAAGGTTTGACCAATAAATTCCCAAATACATGATGCCAAATAGTGAGAAGAGTCATAAATGAGGAATCTCACCCACTTTACATTAATTATCCCTTGCTCAAAATAGCACCCATAATGCATTAATTACTCATTACACTCAAAAATTGCCCACTATGGATTAAATGAACTAATTCATCAAAATTCGCCCAACGTGCAATAAATAAGCTCTCCTGGAATATGGTGGCCACCATGCATTAAGTATGCCACTAATCAGTCAAGATGTCCACTAGCAATAAATGTGTCATCATGTCGCCATGCACTCAATAGATTCTTGCCATGCAAGTGGACCCCGCTATCATAGGAACTTCTATAATTTTCCAGGTTGTGCTTCATCAATACAGAATATCCTCTTTGCA
The DNA here is from genome assembly GCF_030272615.1 of Cryptomeria japonica. Classification (NCBI taxonomy): domain Eukaryota; kingdom Viridiplantae; phylum Streptophyta; class Pinopsida; order Cupressales; family Cupressaceae; genus Cryptomeria; species Cryptomeria japonica. The sequence goes on from NC_081405.1 coordinate 186,144,417, forward strand.
TGTCACCAACATTCTTTACAAGAATCTTTCCATTTCAAGCTCACAAAAAGATATTTTGGAAGATTTTCTTGTCTTGGAAGAATTTTAACAATCTTTTCCACTTCTGAAGGATTCCTATACATCTAGAATTATGGAGGGGGAAAATTCTTGTAGAGAGAATTTTTTATCTTGAAAGAATTGTATTGTGTTCTTGTATTCATCTTGTTCTAAAGGAGATCACACTAATACATTTGGCCAAAAATTTTGATGAAGGTTGCCGACGGAGAAGGCAAATTGTGACCAAATTTGATTTTTTTTTTTTGAAAAAATGCCTGCATTCGTCAGAATTCTGATGATAATTAAACATTTGGTTTTGATGGAGAAGGAATTGGCAATGAAATTTGTGTTTTTTTGAAAACATGCCCATGTTCATCAAAATTTTGATGACCATGGGCATTACTTAAAAAAAAAAAAAGACCAAGTCATTTGATAAACATTAATCCTGCCTCTTCATCCCGTCGACCTCTGTCATACTCACAAAAAAATTGGGCATTACAAGGAGGGAAATAGTTCTAGATTGTGGTGCCGCCAAGATCTGGTTGAAGAAAAAAGGTAGGGTAATCAACCAATTCATTCACAGGATGTTTTCTTGAAGAAAAAATCATTATGTTTGTGACAATGTGTCGAATTTGCTTTATGTAGTGATGAAATTGTTTGAATTTTACATAGGAGGTTGCATTTGTGTTGGTTGATGATCAAGTTTTATCTTTATTATAATGAATTTTCCTACTCATAATTTTTTTTCCCTAGATCATATTCATTGTCTGGTAGAAAAAGAGATAAATAAGATTGATTTGGATGGTTGATCAAATGAAATGATCAATTATCCTCTTTATAGGCATAACATCTTAGGTCAGACCCTAATTAAGGAGTGGGATGACCTAAACCTATGTGATCAAATAGGGAAGAACCATAGATTGTGCCACTCTTGTATCTGATATCCATTGGAAGTGGCCTAAATGTAGGCTCTAGCTGAGGAGCTTACCTTGGGTATGGATGCTAGTATATATGGTTGTGATAGAAACTCCCTGTTGTAGGACCGTTAGACCATTATGTAGTGATCGAGTGCCATTTTTTGTCAGTGTTTTGGAAGGGAGGATAAGCATGCCAGGATAGGAAGGTGGTATAAAATGGAAGCTGAGAGGTATAAGGTTATAAGGTGTGGGTTAGGATAATATAGGGAGGTAAGTGATGAAGGATGTAATGGTGAAAGAGTAAGTTAGGATATGTTAGGGGTTTGGAAGGTAGGAAAGTGAATGGGGGGAGATAAAAGGATGTGAAGGATGGAATGAGGTTAGGTAGGTGAAGTAAAAGTAAATGTGTATGAGGTTAAGGTTTAGGATAGGATGTAGGAAAGTGAAGGAGGTTAAGAGAGGGGATATGAAAGGTAGATGGAAGGTAATAATGATAGGAAGTGAGGTAAAGGTTATGAGGTGTGGGTTAGAAAATAGGGTGTAGGAAATGGAAGGAAGGGTCATCCATGTCATAGTGCTTCAAGAGGAGCACATTCACATGAGGGACAGGAAGAGTCATTCCATGCCATAGTGTACCTCCTTAAACCTTCCACCAACACTAGACTCAATACCAAACTCTTTCCCAATCTCGCTAATGGACTAACTCAACTCACTGTCAAATTGTGACTGTCAATGCAAGGTTTGGGACAATAGTAATTAGGATCTTCTAATTATGGTGGGGCCTAGCCAACATAGGCTTATATGAGATAGGGGTAAGTTCAATAGTGATGTGTATTAGATTGTCATCAAGGTTTCCTATTAGTGTTACTTTGTATCAGCATTAACCACTTTTTATCATTTCATTATAATCAGTTTGTTATTCCTTATAATAATTTGCAGTATTACTATAATTTGCATAAACTGAATCTGATTGTATTATGTATTCTTGAGATTATGTGCAGATATATATATATTTATATGTTATGTCTGGCAATAACGTTATGTTATTTTAATGTTGTTTGAATAAATAGATAAAATTTACCCTCTTAACTTAATATGATATTAACTATCATTGACTTGATTAAGAACATCTTAATTTATATTCAGTGATGCACAAATCTGAATTTAAATATGTATATCATACTGGCTGATATATACTCTAATGCTAACTCAAGAAATTCATGCTTATATGTACCTGACACTAAACTTACCCCTATCTTTTTCCCTGATGGTAGACTATCATTATTCATCTTGTATTCTCTCTAAACTTGGGCATTAAGGTTGTCCTATGAATTATCACATGACTATTTTTTCTTGTTCTTAGGGTTGCCTATTGCTCTAAACATGATTAGGCTTTTTCACTATGTTGACTACCACCTTTAATGGACTTCCATCATGAAGACTTATTACTATTGCCCTCTTTGACTATCACAAGATGACTAAAATGTTTGCATAGGTGACTAGATCTATTCATGTGAGTTCTCTTCATAATATTGGTAATTGTCATACTTTGATCGTAAGGATACCACCTTATCAGTAGTGAGAGAAAAAAAAATGATCACCCCATACCCAAAACATGGTGATCTTGAAAGCTAAGGATTAGAACAAAGATGGAAATACAGTGCACAATTAATTCTACAAGAGCCTTCATCATCATTGAAAAGATAAGATAGAGTTGCAGACCAAGTCTTTTGTTCAATTATCCTAAAGTGTTTTGGTGTTTTGACACTGCTCTCTTTCCTATTTGATAGTGAACATCTGTTTTACTACTTTATCTCTATTCTTAGATTTGGTCTGAGTCTTTTATGTATATAATTTGACAATGATTTTATCATTTTGACTATATTTCCAATGAAAATGATGGGCCATTTTTATTTCTTTTGAAACATTGAATCTACAATAAATATTATCAAACATAGTAGATAGTGGTAGCTCTTTTTTGTTGTGTTTGCCTATATGTTGCCTTCTTACTAGCCAAATATATGTGTTGCTCTTAACACTATCCTAGAAGATCTTTACTATATTTTCAATGAAACTTGGCTTTGTTTACTTCTTATTCACTATTTTGTTGGTGTAGCTATTCATTTCTATGTCTTCTTTTAATGTGTACTTCAAAGTGATGTGTTGCTCACAATTCTTTTCCTTAGACCTATACATAAGGATTGTCATTGTCATCTACATACCGCAGTTATACTATGCTTTCAAACTTGAAATATATGTGTTTCCTTGCACATTTACAAATGTATGTGAGAGTCATCTTGAACCAATTCTAGGGAGGTATCTAGTAGAGGAGGCTTCATAACATTATAGTTTGTGTTAATATGTTCCAAAGATATATGTAAATAAAAAATTGACAAATATACCTCAATTTTGAAATGCTTTAATGTTTCTAGAACATGTTAGTGTATGCTTTCATCATGGAAAAACATAATGTAGTTGATTATAACTGATGTAACAAAGTTGTATCTTTGAATGCCTTGTTCCTTGATTATAGATTTATGCTCAATTGATTTGAATTGCTTGATTGAGAAATTGGTAGATGTGGGTTGGAGTTTATAGGGGTTTGAAATGAGAAATACACTTGTATCTATATGCAGCTTGCACCTTTTCAAATTGAACTTTTGGAAAAGTCCAAATTTGGAGAGAAAATTCCTACTATTTGCGAATCTAACATTCATCTTTCAAATTTTACATACAATTTCCATGAATAAGGGTTCCCAAGACCCTAGTCCTAGAAAATTGAGCCATGAGGAACATCATGAATAAGGGAATGAACCAAATTTATGGAAACATTCTAAAACCTAAATACAATTAGGCATAACTAAGGCACAACCACTAAAGTGAGTCCAAACCTAGTGTATATTTATAAAGAGATACAACTTATGATGCAAATTTAGCCCCCTCTTAGGAAGTATGAAATTATGCTCATGTACTCTTAGGAAAATATGGAGAAACCAAATATTTTGAAACCAAGATATTGAAGAGTCAAGATGACTACAAGTTTGGAAAGGTGGTAGCTCCCAAGACTTATGATATTGTCAATCTACAATATTGAGATAAAAGGGAAGTACAAAGTGAGTAATATGAGTAACATTGGTAACACACATGGAGCATGCAAAACACAAAGTTATGACATTTAGAACTAGTAAGATTCATATATTCTCACTAGGAACCATTTCAAAAAGACAAGGCATAGATCTAGGACTAGTAAGATCCTTATATAGTTACTAGGAGTCATGTCACAAACATATAAAAGCATGATACCTAAGTTTGTAAGATCCTCTAATACTTAGTCATAGATCGCATTCTAACAACAAATAGAAGGTCATATCTTTGTAACCTAGCTAGTCCATGAGTAGTAGCTCAAAATGTTATCAAAGATAGGTTAGATTAGGAGCCCCAAGAACCTATAATGTGTCTTATAATGGGTGTTGAAAATAATCTACACTCAAGCCAACAATGGAATGGTAAGAAAGGGGGTAGTAGCTCAATGGTAGAGAAATTTATTAACAAATAGAATGCCTTAAGTTGGATTCCTAGCTATTTTATGAGTACTAGCTTAACATTTTCATTCATAAATAACATCTACTCCCACCTCTACCATAGATCCAACTTCCACCATTTCTCCTTCCACAACCTCTAGTCACCTTCATGTACCAAAGCCACTAGTGTCACACCTTTACTACTTACATCCTTCACTTATCATCCACCATATGGCCTATTTATCAAATTTATTTCTTCTACATGTAAAATCCATATGCACAAGATGGAATGACAATTGGTAGATGTAAAAGCCATATTCCACAACCTTTGCTAAAATCCTTTCTGCCAGTGCCAAAATGTGAGGTTTGTAACAGGATGAGACATCCATCAAAGCATAATAGAGATGAGATTTATAACAAGATGGTAGATCAAACAATGTAGGAAAGCATCAATTAAAAATAAATACAAGATTACAGTTTATAGAGTTAACTTCATTTTGTCTTTTTTTGGCATTGAATTTCATAGTGTTTTAAAGAAGATATCATAGTTTTTCCAAAAAGTGTCAAAACCCTGCCTAGTGTTTACCGTGACGAGTAAATAATGTATAGTTTGGTATCTCATGCATACAAATTCACCCAAATGTGTGGGAAGACCTTTGTTCATGCTATGTATCATATTATGTTGTGTCCAGGGCTCCAAATTAGATTTGGTATGTGTTTGGGCATGAGGACAGTCTGATATCTCTATGTATCAGACAGTAAAAGGTAGTAAGAGTGAATAATTTGGTGGGAAGTCCAAGCGATTGGTATTTTGAAGTGGTTGATGACAGAGAGAGGGGTGAGGAAACCCTATGCAACCTTCAGAAGGGTTTATGGATCAAAACCAAATGAAATAGATTAAATTTCTATGACTGACCTAAGGGTATTGATTGTCACAGTCATAGTTTTACTAGTGATATTATTTTTGTTTTGACAGAGTTGTGTTTGTAAACCCAAGTGTGGACATGTAATGGAGTCATGAGATGTCTTAAGACTACATCAATACTTAACAACAACAGTGTGTAGGCACCTAAAATGTGAAAGGACTACATATTGGAAGGCCCATGTGATGATGCCATAAAAGGTCTGGTATCCCTATGTATCAAACTGAGAAAACCAGTGAAAGACAAAAAAAAATGCATTGAGAAGGCAAAAGGTTGAATTGCCTACTGTTTGTTGTTGAAGTAATGTGTGGAGACCCCACCAAGTCAAATACCTTGTTTTAGTTTCAAAGGGTGGAAAAAGAATAAGCATTTTATTTACCGTCCTAATAGACCATCCATCATAACAATGATTACCAATGATGTGTGCGTTGAAAACAAAGTTCTAGAGGAAGGCTCTTTCTATTGTAATACCAAGTGAGTGTTCATAGACCTTGTGTAGGGTCCTCCAAGCCTAGAGCAAGGAGTTTGAAGCCTAGATACATTGATTTGGCCTTGTGGCCATCAATGAGTGTTGACCCAATAGGAGAAGTCTTGAGACTGACAATTTTGGAAGTGTGGCATTATTGAGATCCAACACTTATGTGTGAACCCCATCTTCACGTATTATGATTAGTTGCCATGATACTTGACCCTATCCTCATGGTGTTGTCTCAATTCATATTAGTGTATTTTGTTGAAGAAACATGATGTGAGAATTTTGATGCAGAGGCAAGGGTAGAACTCAGTATTTCATATGAGGATAGCAACCACATTGATTAGGAAAGTCAGATAAGGTCTCTCCGATGTTTAGGATACACAAGGGCAGCATTAGTCATGTAAGTATGCATGAGCATGGGAATGGGTAGTTGCTTTCCTTTTAGACTAATTTGGACAATATTGAGAGGATCCTATAAGGAATGACTATCACCATACTCTCGATGACTTCACAACATTGATAATGAATTCACATTAGACACTCATGGATTACCCCAATTAGACATTAGTCAACTTAAGATATGATACAAGGATTGCATACCACAAAGCCATTAGATATGTTTTGAGATGAAAAAGAAGAGTTAAATGGTTTTGGTTCAATTTGCATAATTTCTATGTTCAAGTAATTTAATTTGGTATATTATACTAAAACGTGATTTCATAACTAACATTTGAACTTCTATATAAATAGTTCTATAGCCCAATTTTCTCAGCTGTGAAGAAAGACCATGTTAGACAATATCAACGAACAACAAAATAAGGAGACAATTGCTAGATTGTGGTCTAACTTGAAAAGAAAAGGTGATGGAAAATGTTATTGTCCCTACAAAATTTGTAAGGGGTTAAAGACTAGAAGACTTCTAATCAAAACAACTAAGAAACATTGTAGGTTGCATGGTCACATTGAAGGTGGACATGATTATCATCCATTGGTAAGTTTTTCATTATATCATTTTAACAATTTATATACATAATAAATCACTTGATGATGAGATCATGATCATGGTTTATTTATGTTTATCAATTTTATATAGGTCGAGCATCTCGGAGCACATGATATGGATTAACACAACCCAGAGAATATGGTTTTCGAAGTGGACAAACATCGAGGTGTGAATATTGAAGCTAAAGATAATGATCCCATGGAAGATAACGATCATGAGCCACAAAACACAATTGAAGATGATGGTACAAATACATTGATCCATGGCACATTTAGTACTCATGTAGCTGATCATGATGATAAAGATGACCTTGATGTTGTTCATGATGTCCCTCTACTTGAGAAGGCTTTTGAGGCCCTTTACGAAGGCTCGCAGACAACTCATCTCTGTTGTATTGTTGTTGGTGAACTTGAAGGTTATGAATGGTTTGTCCAACAAAAAAATCTCACGTATGTTAAGTTATGTCATATATGTCATTATAGTTAATAAATGGTGAATCATGTACCATTAATATTCTTTATATTAATAAATTATTTTTTTTTGTTGTAGATTGATAGGTGAGTTTTTGTTACCACCATCAAATATCCTACCTCACTCATACTGAGAATTATCTACCATTATGAAAGATATTGGAATGGAGTATCAAGCAATAGATGCTTGTCCCAATTATCATATTATATATCACAAACAACATGAATTTCAAACTGAATGCCCTAAATGTCATATCAGTAGATATCGAATAGATCAAATAACTAAAAAGGTCTCTCGCAAGCTTCTTCGTTATATTCCCATTATTCCACGTATGCAATGATTATCCAAGTGCACTATCTTGGCACAATTTATGGATTACCATGCATGCAATAGAAGTCGAGATGACGTTATTCGAATTCCCGTGGATGGTTTATCATTTTATGGACATAGATGAAAAATGGCCGCACTTTAAAGAAGAACCTCATAATTTCAAGCTTTCATTGCCAGTGGATGGTGTCAATCCATTTGGAGAGCTGAGATCTATTTACTCAGTGTGTCCTGTTTTTGTTATCAACAACAACATTCCTCCATGGATGTCAATAAAGAGGGAGCACATAATGTTGGCAATGATTGTTCTAGGTATTTTATCATTTAATAGTCGTCTACATTTAATTATAAATATTGCAATAAAATGGTCATAATAATTATGTAATGTTTTTTTTCATTCGATTAGGTAAGTACCAAGTTAAAGATATGAATGTATATATTGAGCCTCTTATTGACGCGTTGTTGGAGTTATGGAATGGTGTCACTATGTATGACATCTCTAGACCAATAAGACAAAGACAATTTCAATTCCATCTGATGCGTGTATGGACAATACATGATGCCTTAAGGCTAACACATTTTTGTGGTATGTTATAGTGTTCAAGTTGCGCATGATAATTATAATAAAAAAAATTAACATATTTAATCCAATTATACATTATCTTGTAGGTCTTCAAACAAAGGGAAAATTTGCATGTCCAATTTGTGATCCAAAGATGAAATCTCATCATTCAAAAAGTTTAGGAAAGCAGGTGTTTAACGAGTATAGACACTTTCTCCATAAAAATCATGTATCAAAATACTGAAAAATACATCAAAGCCACGAAGAATGACACCTCACCTATGGAAGTTGGAATATAATAGAATTAATCGTCAAGGTAATGCCATTCCATCTAATGATTTATGTCATAAAACATCTTTTCTATTGTGTTTTGTTTACTGATGATGTAATTGATGATCGTGAAGGTCATCAAGGCATTAATGACCACCTTCCTAAGGGACTAAAAAGTTATCCCTGACAATTTAGTAGGTTGCCCTACTATGAGCAGTTACAAATTATGCATTTGTTTGATACTATGCATATTGGAAAGAAAATAACAGAGACATTATGGAAAATATTGGATGGAAGGTGTGACAAAAAAAAATTGTCAAAATTTGTAATGACATTCAGGAATCCAATCATGCAATAAAAAATGTCATTCAATCAAATAACCATGGAGACCAGATTAATATAAGTGACATTCCTTGGTTATTAACGGACTATCAAAGCAATGCTATAAAAGAAGTCATACAAAAAAATTGATTTCCCACGGGATTTGTTGCGAACATAAACAATCCCATATCAAAGAAAAGTGAATTTGGGCCAGGGATGAAAATACATGATTGGCATGCCTTCATTAAGGTAATTCATGTTCTTGTGTATTTACTATATACTTGTATACTGCGCATGTACTTTTCATTGTATTATGTTAGAAAAAAATGAAAAGATAATTTTATAATTGTTGCAGTACGTTCTACCTCTATCTCTCCCAAACCACTTCAACAATAATGTCAAGCAAGTCATATATGATCTTGAAAAATACATGAGGTAGGTAGTGATATGTGTTCAGTTCATTGTATAGATATTATATTTTCAATTTGTTTTACTTGTTATGTAATATAGAATTTTGCGTCTTGAATTTCTTGTAGGTGGTTGTCATGTAGAGAAATCCATAAAGAAGAAATAAAATATTGGAAGAGAATAATTCCTCATCTGATGTGTGAAATGCAAAAGTGTCTACCTTCAGCTTTTTTCAATGCACAAGAACACTACCTCATACACCAAGTTGAGGAGATTGAATTGTGTGGACCTATACACACTAGGTCAATGAGGATGGTTGAGAGGCACTTGAAATTTCTTAAGGCTTTGGTTCGACAAAGAGAACATCCTAAGGGTTCTATGGTGGAGGGATATATGGTATACCAGACTATGGTGTACATTTCTAAATATCTTCCTAAGTTTGCAGCAAAGATCCACGTGGAATGCATTTGGGATCCCAACCCCATTAAAAAATTCAAAGGGGAGTAATTGACGGGGAAAGGTAGATTGAGGAAAGTGAGAGGTAATTATAAGATGTTATTGTAGTTAATTAATTCTTAATCTTCAAAATAAATCGGTTGTAAGATGTCTATTTATTTTTTATATAGTTGGTCGAGAGTGGGATGCACTACATTTGTATATTGAAAACAATCTTTATTGGATGACGGTATGGATTGAACGTTGTCAACATTCTGGTCGCACATTAACGTGGGAAGGTGTGGCTTCATTGGTTAAAGAAGCTCATCGTAATGAAGATTCCAATGTTACGCTTAGGGAAATTGATTTAGCATATGGTTTAAGAGATAAAAAGGTATGTATAAATTTATTAATCACCCTTATGTTTATCAATTCATGATGCAATAATTTTTACATGTTTGATATATTGCAGGTCAAACACCACAACGCTATGTGCTACAATGGTCATAAATTTTGCATCAAAAAGTTAGATGACATGAAAAAAACTTGTGATTCTAGGATAACTGTAGTCTTTGAGGTGACAAATATTTCATCGAAAAATGGCATACATCTTCAAGAGTCTCAAAATCGATACTATGGCATTTTGGATGATATACTTGAGTGTGACTTTAATTCCTTCAAACTAGTTTTGTTCATCATCAAATGGTACAGGCTACGATTGAATAAAAATGATCCTAATAGAACTATTATTGAACATGATAATGGTTTTACAATGGTTAATACAAGGTCGTTTGAACCAGTTGACGATGAGCCCTATGTTCTTCCAAGCCAATGTGAGAAGGTATTTTACTCAAAGGTTTCACATAAACTGGGTTGGTCATTTGTTGTTAGACATGATCCAAGAGGAAGGTTGATAAAGTATAATGTGATGGAAGAAGAAGATACCAAATAAGTAGAAGATGATGTAGATGATGATCACGATCGACAGTTACTCAATGATGAAGAAGAAGAAGAAGCTACTGATGGTGATGGTGATGGTGATGGTGATGGTGATGGTGATGGTGATGGTGATGGTGATGGTGATGGTGATGGTGATAACGATGACAAAGATGGTGGTGGTGGTGGTGGCGGTGGTGGTGGTGGTGGTGATGATCATGATCATGATCATGATGGTCATGATGATGAGTTGGATGAAGAAGAAGATCAATGACATGAATGAAATGTATGCGGTATCCGATTAGTACATTATCTATTTAATATTGATTTCTTAATAGAAATTTATTTGACTTATATGGTTACATAATTAATTCATGAAGTTATGAATTCTAATGCCATTACATAATTAATTCATGATGCACCTTTTAATGTTTTTAATTCATGTTCCACCTTTAGCGGGTCCTAATAGTAGAACTATGCCACCCCGAGGAGATGGAGATAGGGAGAGTGACTATCTATGTGACATTTTTTAAAATTTGTGTTTATTTATGAAATTTGGATTTTTTATTAGCTATGTGATGGATGTTGATATAAAATACATATGTGATGGATTACATGTTTATAATGATACATGTGACATTTTTTGAACTTTGTGTTTATTTATAGAATGTGGATTGTTTATTACCTATGTAATGGATGGTGATTTATGATACATATGTGATGTAGTACCCCTGCCCTAATCAATTTCTAATCTCAGTTTAATCTTAGTTAGTTTATCATTATATAATGATTATAGTCAGATGTGTTGATTTAGTGCGTATCTATTAATGTGGTTTTCGCACCAGTTGTATGCAAGTTGTTTAGTGTTCCTATTTCGTGGTATTAATATCGGGCTAACACTTTCATTAAGTTTATATATGTATGCATGTATGACTCTTGGTTGCAGGAGATTTCAGGTACCACGTCGCATGAGTGCGAGGTTTGAGTGTACCTCTTTAATCCTTAGAGTTGGATTAGGTGGTCATAAAACCCTAGTTGACCATAGTCGTGCTCAAGTAAGCATCGTCAATCGTCGTCGGTATTCCCTTTTTGTTTGGGTTTGTGAGTCGTTTGTCTGGTTGACCTTTTTGGTTTGCATGTTTGGTGTGTATGGTTAAATTGATTAATTAGTCCTTAGTATTTAATATGATTAAATATGTGTTTGTGCATTAAATATTAATGGACTAAATTAAACAGGATTTCTTTATGTGATTTATCGTTAATCTGAATTGCTTGATTTAAATTGGGAGCAAGTTCAATTAAATGGTTAAATTTAAATATTAAATGTATTATGTTTATGCCTACGAAAAGAAAGATTTAATTTTAATTGAAATAGAATTAATTTTATCTTCTTAGCAATTTGGAAATAGAAAGGTTAAATTGAATTAATTGAGAAAATCAATTTTGAATTTTTTTGGAGAAAAATATATTTTTGGAAAATATTTTGGATGGAAAATTTGGGGATTTTGGAAGGAGCAGGAATTCTTGAGTTTGCAGGTTGGGCTCTTCAGCAAATCTCTTCCAAGATTGCATATGAAGGTAGGATTCTAAATTGTTTTCTTGTTGCCAAAAGAATTTACTGTTCTGGTTGAAAGAAATGAATTTGTTATTAAAGAATCGATCTGATTGATCAATAGAGTAGAATGGAAATAAGATCTTGAATTATCCCTCCTTGATTTCATTCCTTGTCTTCAAATCAATTTCTGGTTTGCTAAGAATGATTTAAAAATAAATAAAATTGAAATTTAGTTGGGGGTTTGGCAGATTTGATATTAAATTTGTGAAGATCAATCTCATTTTGCCTATTTGGTGTTGTTTTGGAGAGTTTTTCCTTCCTAAATCTGGGCATTTGAAATTGCCAATATTGGAGAAAAAAAAAACTCTAGTTTTCTGAATATAAAAAAAGAATAACAATAAATTATTTTTTTAAGTCTCTGCTAAAACTATTTTTTTCTGTGTTCTGTTAATTTTGTAACAGCAGATTTTTTTATTTCAAAAAAATTTAAATTAAATTATATATATATATATATATATATATATATATATATATATTGTTTTACGTGAGGTGGGGGAGCCAAGGCTCAACCCCAACCTCACGCTTGGGCTGCCAAGAGCCATATGGCTGTGGGGATCATTCCCTTTTCAAAGGAAAGGGGAACCACGTGGGTTTCCCCTTACCCTTTTAAAAGAAAAGAAAGTTTCTTTTTTTATTATTATTAATTAAAGTTTCTTTTTATTATTTAAAAAAAAATTAAATTAAGTTTCTTTTTATTATTATTACTTTTAAATTAATGTATATTATTAATAATATATTAATTTTTAATTACTAATTAATGTATATTATATATATATATATATATATATATATATATATATATATATATATTTATTTATTTATTTTGTAGTGAATTATAATTAATGAGTATTATTAATTATATATTAATTGTCTTTATTAATTAATGCATTTTTTTTAAATATATATTAATTGTGGTTGAATTATGAATTTATAAATTAAGATATATATAGTTAGAGATATATATACTGATTATTATTTTAGGTTTGTATATTTGTTTAAATATACGCAAGGAAAAATTTTGGGTAATTTGAGAGATGTTTATCTATTTTTGGTTTCTTTAAATGTATATTTCCTTAATCTGAAGAGAGTAACTTGGTTCTGAAAAAAAAAAAAAATTGAGAAATTGTTTTATTTTGATGAATAAATATCATATTTTAATTGATTTATGTTTATTTATTTATATTCATGTGAATTTGGTTTGAAAACTCTTGATGACGTATTTATGTAGTTTTATGATGCGAATGAACTTTACTCAGTTAGAAACCATGAACGGCTTATGCCTAGGCAAGGTAGACAAATTGCAATCAAACTTACATCAATTAGAAAATTGGATCGATTTTAATGTTTAAATCAATATGGAAAAAGATTGTCTTTTCTGGTTATTGCCTATGCGAGTTTAATTTTTGTATTCGCTTTTGCTTAAGTAATGGAAAGCCTTGCTTTCTTTGATTGGACCTTGTCATATGGTTGATTTGGGTACCTGTTTCAGTCCTCAGTTCCGAGTTGACTGTTCTATTGTGGTGGTGTCGTAGTTGGTCATATTCTTTATGTGGGTGTCAAATGATGATTCGTGGTTGACCATAGTTGGTCAGGTCTCTGGTTAGAGTACCGTCTATCAATGCACCTCATATGATGTTGTGTTTGACCAAATGGTTGTTTTCTCCATTTCGAACTCCATTTGCTTGACCATGTGTGTTCCTTGGTTTTTGAGTTTGTCTGAGTATAGTCTAGTGTCGTATGGGAAAGTGGCTTTCGATTGGGGGCCGCACCCAAAGTGGTTGTTGGGTAACTCGTCGAAAGTGAGTCTAATAAGTGATAACCTAACAGTAGATTAGAATGTTAATCTCTAAGTAAGATAATTGTGCCTCACACATGGGACGAGTGCTGACATAGACTGGACATGTTGTGAGAAGGCCTAAAATGGCAAACCATCATCCTTGTCTTCACGAAAGGATATGTGGGTCCACATGAGACTCGGATGGGCCGGAGGCTCAGATTAGGTTGTCAGGGTAACCCAGTGTATGGGGCTGGAACCTATGAAGACCTACCATGGTAACCATACCAGGTTGTGTGATGACACTTGTCCCTACATTCGCTAGTGTGTTGTTGTATTGTTTGATAGGAGCACCTTTGTGGGTCATCCTTTTGTCTATGCCCTTGTGAGTATCGGGTTTCATGTTAGACCTTGGGTGGTGATGACTCAGTTTTGTGGATGTTCAAATGGACCTTTGTATTAGCTTTGATTATGTTCAACTGGATCCTTTCCTTTTCAGGGATCGTTTATATCTTAATTGACCGATGCGGTTGTTTGTATATTGATTATGTTTCGCCTTGATGATCAAATTGTAAATGGTGTAACCTCATGTATTCTTAACTTTATTAATTATCAGAGGGGTCTTGCAGTTGAGCAGACCCGGAGATGTAGCCCTTTAGGGGTGAACTTCGAGATCATCTTGGTGTTATGTGATGCTTTTATTTCTTATATTTCATGTTTAGTGTTAGCATGTATGAATGCCATTTTGATCAAATGCATAAGTGGTTTAGATGAGATTTATCGTAGATGCATGTATGCAATCGTCTTTTAAAATGCAGTAAATTGGATCGTGAAAGAATGTAACTTAGAGTAATGGAATATATTCAGTTCTTGTTAAGGAAATTAAGTATGCATGAAAAAGATCTCATATGTTTATGATGAAATTCTAGTGTGTTAGAATATTAGATGCATGGCTTATATTTCAATGAAAAGTATGAATGATGGGTATGAATAAATCTTAATGGATGAACCTTATCCTGTGAATTATATTTCCATCTTTTGAAAGAAATTATCCTTGGTTAAGAATTATCTTGTTATTAAGATAATCAGCTTATTGGATTAATTGTGTGAGTTAAGTGAATTGTGAAATTTAAATAATCTCGTTGGGAAACTCTTTAGGTGTTAGTTGATGTCTTCCACTGTGTAATCTCATCTTGATATCTTGTTGTATCTTAATGATGTGTTTAACTTTAAAAAAAAAATTATTGCACTCTATTCCTGTGTTATGGCTTAATCCCTTCGGGGTTTCCTGGCGGGGCATTACATGTGATGGGTTACATGTTTATTATGACACATATGTGATGCTTATGATGCTCAATTATATATATGATGATACATATGTGATGCTTATGATACATATATTTATTATTTGTCAACTTACAAATGTAATGCTTATGATGCTCAATTGATGGTGCTGATTTCATGTATATATTTTGTGTGATGTTGTCACCCTTGGTGGGAATAGGTCATTGACTACATACATCGTCAACTCTTTAGTTGAGGATCCTGCATAGTCTACATAAATTAAAGGTAAGGAATTAAAAAATTTACAATGATTATGATGACAAAATAATTTTTTTATTTAATACTCTTTTTTTCTATAAAGTTCATGTTGTTCATGTTGTGTACTATGTAATTTTTAGCTAGCATAAGATAATTGAATTACATGTGCAGGAACCTAAACCCCTTTGATGAGGATTCTACACAGTCTCATGGATTGACAGGTATAAGTCAATACACCCTATAGAAATGGGTTATTTTTAAAAAAATTACTTGGAAAGCAAACTTCCTCAGTTTTTCAAACCTCGACATTAGCAACAAATCTAATACAGTTATCAACACTTGAGGCCCCGGTTGGACTTATTCAAATTTTAATCTCAACATCTACTTTAGGGCCGACTTCTTCATCAACATTATCCTCATTTGCAAAATATCTCTCTCATTACCAGCTAACTCTCTCATTTGATGTAGTGCGGGTACCACCAAATAGGTATTTGTTAGATGTGTCTTCCTCGAGTGAGGGAAATGCAGGAATAGAAAATGAAAGTGAGACATGTAGTATGTCTATAATAGGGAGATCAACTAGAGGTCAAAATATTAGAAGAAAATTCACTAAACACATGAAATTTTTCCTTGCTCAAAGGGGGTCATGTTCTTATGATGATGAGACCAAAGGCGACATTGAGGTTCCGTTGAGGTACAAACATCTACAAAAACAATGGGTACCCAAGGAACTTCGTCCAATAAACACCAATTTTTGTGTTAATGATAGGATATATTGCATAGCACCTTCATCGTTACATGGTTTGGGCCTATTTTCCATGGACAACATAAAGGTCTATTACAAAAAAGTTGTTGAATTAATGGAGTTTGTTAGACCTTGTTACAATTACAATAATTGGATGTAGATTGTTCGATATAAAAAAAGTATATGTAGGTATGCACTGTCAACAAATTATATACAACAGAAAGATAATGATCAAAGTAAACGAGTGGCTGTATACATTGATGGAAGGCCAAATGCAATAGGGAATATTGCAGGTTTAATAGATAGTGTGCGACCTGGGTCAACTAATAAACAACCCAATTGCATATTTGAGGTACGCGAGGGAAATCATGTATTCATATGTGCGATAAAATCAATAAGTGTAGGGGAAGAGTTGCTAATCGATTACAATTTGAATCATATGGATACAAACAAAATTACTATCATGGGGGTAGTACGTACTATATACCATTTAAATTAACCAATCTCCAATTAACGACTCCAATATACCATTTTATTATGAAGTGTTTTTCCTAAGTCCATTGGTTTCATTTCGCTAACATTTTTATATTTTTTCTTTGTCACAGGATGACATGGATCTATCACATAGCATAGATAGGGATGTAGGTTGTGACACTTCTAGCGAGTAAGTAAACCTCATTGTAAATGTACAAATTAGATAGAAGAAAATGATTACATTATTATGTTCTTTTTTGAGTGTTTTAGAGTAATTTTGTAATTGTTAATGATATTCTTATCATAGACGAATGTTCGGGGAAAGGGAAAGGGAGTTGCAGTACCTGAGCACCTCTCTAGGGATGTGGACTCAACAAGATTAATCAATTATGAACCTGCAAATTCCACAAACCCTATGAAATTGATAAAAAAAGGTCTATTAGAAAAATTAGGAGAGAGATTGTTGCATTGGCATCCATGGAGCCTCAGACTGATGAGATATGAGAGAGGGTGCAAAAATTGATTCAAACAATAGAAAACTTGCAAGTAAGTAGTAATGAAAGATTTAATTATAACAAAAGTTCAGTAATGGTTTATATTTTATACTCTTTTATGTCTTTAACTAAAATATGTACGTGTTGTTTTTACAACAATTTATGCATCCTCATCAACCTGGTGGCCATGATCAGGGTATTGTAGGTAGTTTAGGTGATGATGATTTTCTTGGCTTATCACTCAACTGGATTATCACTTTGAGTACCCAAAATACATCATACTTGATACTGTCAATGTTCGTAATAAAGGTTCATCCTTGTTTACAATTCTTGTACTTTTCATATATTTAATGTTTTATATATTTAATGTATTATTCTTCAGGTGTTGTCAATGTTCCTGTGCAAATATTGTCGGTGCCTTATCAGAGGTTAGCCCCACCTGTATTGCCGATTGCAATGTCGGCAACACGTAGCATGCAGACATCCTCTACTGCACATCATATTGGCCTGCCCATTGTTGGTAGATCCCTCTTTTGCTCTATCTTTTGTTATGTGTTTATTTCCCTTCAAGCGTTCTTTCTTGGGGGCATTTCATAGTGGATCCATTTTCTATAGTAGGAGATGCACATGAGGATGCGCCAGAGGTGACTACTACTGATAACATACCATCATTTCCTAGATCTTCTCATATTGCTAGTATGGGAACGTTGCAAACCACATTGGTGGTGAACGATGAAGAAATGATTCCCTTAAAGATACAGAAGGTTCCAGGTACTTTAAAATTATTATTATATATACTCTAATTGTAATTTACTTTCTGATCACTAGTTTTGGACTAATGATCCCATGAATTTTTTGCAAGAAATGATATTTTTTATAAAAATATTAATGACATAGCATTGCAGATTTTGGCCCACCATACGTAAAAGGTGGAACATCATATGTAAACTAACGCTAATCCAATATTTTGATTTCATATCATTGCTAGAATAGTTTTCCTTTGATCCATTTCTTGAACTATAATAAATGTAGCTTCAGTTCATTTCTGAATCTAACAGGTTTGTTTTTTCTTTAAAAGGTGGAATGACCAAGAAAAAAGGTTAAAAGATGAATCGACAAACCATATGGTTCAATGGTTTGGAAATGACACATTTGACAAAACCAAGCTCCTTGAAAAAGCTAGCACATATCTAAAGTATGTGAGGGACCAATACAGGACCCATTTAGAGAAGAATGTAAAGTACGAGTGTCCCCCCATGATTCCAAAGAGGGAGTGGAAGGACCTGATTTTGGAGGACAAGGAGAGAATTGAAAGGAAAAAAGGAAATACACCACCAGACACCAAAACAAGGTAGGGGATACTATTAAGAATGTAATTATGTACTAATTAATTATTCTTTATATTTATATAATCTAACATATTTCAAAATTTTCATAAACTGAGTGACATGTCAAAGGCAACCAAGGCAAGACAAGAAAAGCACGAGAAACACAAACTCGGCTTTGGTGGTTATATGAAACTTGCCGCACGAATTGTAAGTATCTATAAATGAAATATCGCATCGAAACATTTATAAATTGCAAACAATTTTTTTTTTGGTCAAACAATGCAAGCAAAATTCATGATACCAAGAAACAATGCAGGGCTCTGATTTCAATAGAGTGCCCACAGAAGATGACAAGAGAATTGCCTACCAACAAGGCTATATAGTTGTGGCTAAATGGCTACGAGAATTCAGTGGGCAAACACAAGACTCTGGTGCATCCATCACATAGGTAAATAAGCTAAATGAAAATTATTTCAAATTAAATACTTTACCAATAATCTAATTGATGTTGAGTTTCAATATAAAGTGACTATATTTGTTTTAAATAAGCAAGCAATGATAACAATGTGCATGACATTGGAATGTAGCCTACTAATCGTGAAACACCACCTGCTCATATCAAGAATTATCTGCCATTATGAAGGATATTGGAATGGATTATCAAGCAATAGATGCTTGTCCCAATGATCATATTATATATTATATATCATAAACAACATGAATTTTGAACTGAATTTCATATCAGTAGATATCGAACAGATCAAATAACAAAAAGGGTTCCTCGCAAGGTTCTTCACTATATTCCCATTATTCCACATATGCAATGATTATTCAAGTGCACTAGCTTGGCACAATTTATGGATTACCATGCATGCAATACAAGTCGAGATGACATTATTAGAATGCTTGCAGATGGTTCAGCATTTATGGACATAGAGGAAAAGTGGCCACACTTTAAAGAAGAACCTTGTAATCTCAAGCTTTCAATGGCAATGGACGGTGTCAATCCATTTGGAGAGATGAGATCTGTTTACTCAATGTGGCTTGTTTTTGTTATCAACAATAAAATTCCTCCATGGATGTCAATAAAGAGGGAGCACATGATGTTGGCAATGATTATTCTAGGTATTTTATCATTTAAATATAGCCGTCTACATTTAATTATAAATATTATAGTAAAATGGTCATAATAATTATGTAATATTTTTGTTCATTCGATTAAGTAAGTACCAAGTTAAAGATATGAATGTATATATCGAGCCTCTTATCGACGAGTTGATGGAGTTATGGAATGGTGTCACTATGTATGATGTCTCTAGACCAATAGGACAAAGACAATTTCAATTTCATGCGATGCTTCTATGGACAATACACGATGCCCCAAGGATAACACATTTTTGTGGTATGTTATAGTGTTTAAGTTGTGCATGAACATTATAATTCAAAAAATTAACATATTTAATCCAATTATACATTATCTTGTAGGTCTTCAAACAAAGGGAAAATTTGCATGTCTAGTTTGTGGTCCAAAGATGAAATCTCGTCATTCAAAAAGTTTAAGAAAGCAGGTGTTTGATGAGTATAAGCACTTTCTCCACAAAAATCATAAGTATCGAAATACTAAAAAACATCTTTTCAATGGGAAAAAAGAGAATACATCAAAGCCATGAAGAATGACACCTCCCCTGTGGAAGTTGGAATATAATAAAATTAATTGTCAAGGTAATGTCATTCCATCTAATGGTTTATGTTATAAAACATCTTTTCTATTTTGTTTTGTTTACTGATGATGTGATTGATGATCATGAAGGTCGTGAAGGCATAAATGACCACCTTCATAAGGGACTAAAAATTTATCCCCAACAACTTAGTAGGTTGCCCTACTACAAGTAGTTACAAATTGTGCATTTGTTTGATACTATGCATATTGAAAAGAATATAACAGAGACATTATGGAAAATATTGGATGGAAGGCGTGACAAAAAAAAAATTGTCAAAATATGTAGTGACATTCAGCATTCCAATCATGCAATGATAAATGTCACTCAATCAAATAGCCATGGAGACCAGATTAATATAAGTGAGCTTCCTTGGTTATTAATGGACCAACAAAGCAATGCTATAAAAAAAGTCATACAAAAAATTCGATTTCCCATAGGATTTGCTGCGAATATAAACAATCTCATATCAAAGAAAAGTGAATTTGGGCCAGGGATGAAAACACATGATTGGCATACCTTCATTAAGTGAATGTGTTTTTACTATGTATTTAAGTACTGGACGTGTACTTTTCATTGTATTATGTTAGAAATAAATGAAAAGATAATTTTATAATTGTTGCAGTATGTTCTACCTGTATCTCTCCCAGACGACTTCGACAATAATGTCAAGCAAGTCATATATGATCTTGAAAAATACATGAGGTAAGTAGTGATATTTGTTCAATTCATTATATAGATATTAGATTTGTGATTTGTTTTACTTATGTAATATATTTTTTGCGTCTTGAGTATCTTGTAGGTGGTTTTCATGTAAAGAAATCCATAAAGAAGAAATAAAATATTGGAAGAGAAAAATTCCTCATATAATGTGTGAAATGCAAAAGTGTTTACTTCCAGCTTTTTTCAATGCACAAGAACACTACCTCATACACCAAGTTGAGGAGATTGAATTGTGTGGACCTATACACACTAGGTCAATGTGGATGGTTGAGAAGCACTTGAAGTATTTGAAGGCTTTGGTTCGACAAAGAGAACATCCTGAGGGTTCTATGGTGGAGGGATATATGGTATACCAGACTATGGTGTACATTTCTGGATATCTTCCTAAGTTTGCAGCAAAGATCCACGTGGATCACATTTGGGATCCCAGCCCCATTAACAAATTCAAAGGGGAGTACTTGATAGGGAAAGGTAGATTGAGGAAAGTGAGAGGCAATTATAAGATGTTATTGTAGTTAATTAATTCTTAATCTTAAAAATAAATCGGTTATAAGATGTTTATTTATTTTTTGTACAGTTGGTCGAGAGTGGGATGCACTACATTTGTATATTGCAAACAATCTTGACTGGATGATGGTATGGATTGAACGTTGTCAACATTCTGATCGTACATTAAAATGGGAAGGTGTGGCTTCATTGATTAAAGAAGCTCATCGTAATGGAGATTTCAATGTTACGCAAAGGGAAATTGATTTAGCATATGGTTTAAGAGATAAACAAGTACATATAAATTTATTAATCACCCATATGTTTATCAACTCACAATGCAATAAATTTTACATGTTTGACATATCGCAGGTCAAACACCACAACGCTATGTGTTCTAATGGTCATAAATTTCGCATAAAAAAGTTGGATGACACAAAGAAAACTTGTGATTCTGGCATCAATGCAGTCTTTGAGGTGACAAATATTTCATCGAAAAAGGACATACATCCTCCATAGTCTCAAAATCGATACTATGATATTTTGGATGATATACTTGAGTGTGATTTTAATTCCTTCAAATTAGTTTTGTTCGTCGTCAAATGGTACAGGCTACGATTGAATAAAAATGATCCTGATAGAACTGTTATTGAACATGATAATGGTTTCACAATGGTTAATAGAAGGTCATTTGAACCAGTTGGGGATAAGCCCTATGTTCTTCCAAGCCAATGTGACTAGGTATTTTACTCAAAGGTTCCACATAAACTGGGTTGGTCATTTGTTAAATATGATCCAAGAGGAAGGCTGATAAAGTATAATGTGATGGAAGAAGAAGATACTGAAGAAGTAGAAGATGAAGTAGATGATGATCACGATCGACAGTTTCTCGATGATGATGAAGAAGAAGAAGCTAATGATGATGATGATGGTGATGGTGATGGTGATGGTGATGGTGATGGTGATGGTGGTGGTGGTGATGGTGATGGTGATGGTGATGGTGATGATGATGACGAAGAAGATGCTGGTGGTGGTGGTGGTGATGATGATGATGATGATGATGATGATGAATGAATGAAATGTATGAGGTATGCGATTAGTATATTATCTATTTAATATTGATTTCTTTATAGAATTTTTTTAACATAATTAATTCATTATGTTTTGAATTCTAATGCCATTACATAATTAATTCATGATGCACCTTTTAATATGGAGATGGAGATAGGGAGAGTGACTATTTATGTGACATTTTTTAAACTTTGTGTTTATTTATGGAATTTGGATTGTTTATTAACTATGTGATGGATGTTGATTTAAAATACATATGTGATGGATTACATGTTTATGATGATACATGTGACATTTTTTGAACTTTCTGTTTATTTATAGAATGTGGATTGTTTATTACCTATGTGATGGATGGTGATTTATGATACATATGTGATGGATTACATGTTTATGATGACACATATGTGATGTTAATTATGATGCTCAATTACATATATGATGATACATCATGTGATGCTTATGATGCTTATGATACGTATATATTTATTGTTTATCAAATTACAAATGTAGTAATGTTTATGATGCTCAATTGATGGTGTTGATTTCATGTATAATCCTTGTGTGATGTTGTCACCCTTGGTGGGAATAGGTTGTTGACTACAAACATCATCAACCATTTAGTTGAGGATCCTACATAGTCTACATAAAGTAAAGGTAAGGAATTAAAAAATTTACAATGATTTTGATGACAACATCTTTTTATTATTTAATTCTCTTTTATGTCATTAACTAAAATATGTACGTGTTGTTTTTACAGCAATTTATATACCCTCATGAAAGTGGTGGTTATGATCAGGGTGTTGTAGGTACTTCAGGTGATGACGATTTTTTTGGATTATCACTTGCTTGGCTGGTCACTTTGAGTACCCAAAACACATCATACTTGATACTTTCAATGTTCATAATAAAGGTTCATCCTTGTTTACAATTCTTGCACTTTTCATATATTTAATGTATTATTCTCCAGGTGCTATCAATGTTCATGTGCAAATGTCATCGCCGCCTCATTAGAAGTTAGCCCCACTTGTATTGCCGACTGCAATGTCGACAACACGTAGCATGCAAACATCCTCTAGTGCACGTCATATTAGGCCGCCCACTGTTGGTAGATCCCTCTTTTTCTCTATCTTCGGTTATGTGTTTATTTCCCTTCAAGCATTCTTTCTTGGGCCCACCATATGTAAAAGGTGGTACATCATATGTGAACTAACCCTAATCCACTATTTTAATTTCATATCATTGCTAGAATAGTTTTCCTTTGATCCATTTTTTGAACTATAATAAATGTAGCTTCAGTTCATTTATGAATCTAACAAGTTTGTTTTTTCTTTAAAAGATGGAATGGCCAAGAAAAAAGGTTAAAAGATGAATTGACAAACCAAATGGTTGAATGGTTTGGAAATGACACCTTTGACAAAACCAAGCTCCTTGAAAAAGTTGGCACATATCTAAAGTATGTGAGGGATCAATATAGGACCCATTTAGAGAAGAACCTAAAGTACGAGTATCCCCCCATTATTCCAGAGAGGGAGTGGAAGGACCTAATTTTGGATGCCAAGGAGAGAATTGAAAGGAAAAAAGGAAATAAACCACCAGATGCCAAAAGAAGGTACTGGTTACTATTAAGAATTTAATTATGTACTAATTAATTACTCTTTATATTTATATAATCTAACATATTTCAAACTTTTTATAGACTGAGTGACACGTCAAAAGCAACCAAGGCAAGACAAGAAAAGCATGGGCAACACAAACTTGGCTCTGGTGGTTATATGAAACTTGTTGCACGAATTGTAAGTATCTCATGTAAATGAAATATTGCATCAAAATATTAATAAATTGCAAACGATATTTTTTTTAATCAAACAATGAAGCAAAATTCATGATACCAAGCAAAAATGTAGGGCTCTGAATTCAATAGAGAGCCCATAGAAGATGACAAGAGAATTGTCTACCAGCAAGGCTATATAGTCGTGGTTGATCGGCTACGAGAATTGAGTGGGCATACACAATATTCGAGTGCATCCGTCACACAAGTAAATATGCTAAATGGAAATTGTTTCAAATTGAATACTTTACCAATAATCTAATTGATGTTGAGTTCCAACATAAAGTGACTCTATTTATTTTAAATAAGCAAGCAATGATAACAATGTGCATGACATTGGAATGTAGCCTGCTAATCGTGAAACACCACCTGCACATGAAGGTTCGGATGTGCATCCTAGTAGTGGAGGTATTCATTTTCTATTCAAATTTATTTATGTAGTTATTAAAATAATTAAAAATCTTAATTTGTAATTAGAGTAGTAATTAATGTAACCTTTATTAATATTTTAGAGTATGTAGTTGGTGGTGACCAAGTGGAGCATGATCTGGGTACACAACATCAGGAATGTGATGTTCCCCAATTAGGTAAAGAGGACCACTATTATTCCTTTAAAAAAATATAATTGCAATTGGTGTTCAACATTAATGCAACCTTTAGTATTTCAACTCCAGATGATCTAAAGGGTGTTCAGCATGTTGAGGTTGAGGCTAGACAAAATGATGTGGCCCCATCAGGTAAAGAGTGGCGTAACAGTTATGTTCTCTAAATTAATGAAATACTTGTAACAATAATAAAAAATGTTTTGAATTTAACCCATTTATTTGTTATTGCAAAGGACCCCCCTTTGCTTCAATGTCCTCATCCTCAATATAGGACTAGGCATACATCGAGATCACGAGCAGAGGGTGGAACAACTGTAGAGGGGGGAAATGATGAAGAAACAGATGCTCCACTTATTCTTTTCATAACTTTAAAGAAAAAACAAAAAAAGAAATGATTTTAATCTACCTTATTTGATAATGACTGATTTTTATGTGTTAATGAATGTAATTATGTGCTAATTAATGGTTATGAATGATATGTGTTAATTAATATTGATGAATGTTGTGTGGTAATTAATGTTAATCAATGTTATGTGTTAATGAACGTTATGTGATATTAGTGAATGAATGTTATATTTTATTAATGGTAGAATGAATGAATGTTATAATATGTTAACACGAAATTTAGAGTGATGTTAAGGGGGGAGGGGCCAAATGAGCTTCCACCTTCACGTAGTTGGCCATGTTAAGTAGAGAATATTAAACTATTCTTGAAACTAAGTGAAGCTCAACAAGATAACACACTTTTCAATATTTCATTATGTTGCACAGTTAATCTTATTCAATAATGTATATTGAATCTTAATTGAAGGGTCCAACATAGCCAACACGAACAACAACACAACAAGTTGCTAGGTATAATGAATTCTCATATTGTCTTGTATGTACACTAACAGTATGAGTTGCTTCTAGTGTTGATATTCGTGGTGGGACTGCAAAAGTTATGAATATGCCTCATCCTTGTAAGTTTTTTTATTACTTGTCATTTTCTTTAGCATTTTGTTAGTTCATGAATGAGATGTTTCCAAATGTCTATTCCATGAATACCCCTCTATTGTATGTGTCGTGCTCTATGAAGTGTACCTGTACCTGCAACCACAATGCACTTAATAAATCATTACAAGCAATGGTTAGTAAATTGAAACAATGAAAGACAAAACCATAGCTAATCGATTTATTGCCTCTTAGTAAATGCGAGTATGAAAAATGCTCCCAGATTTGATTATGCATACTCTAGTGACTTGACTACACTTAGATGGAGGATTTGATGAATGAAAATGCATGATCTAGCAAGAATAGCATGATTAAGTTATATGATTTCATGATTGATCGAGAAAATAAAGTAAGATTAAGCATGATAACATTGCTAAAGAATGATAAACTAGAAGCTAGATGCCTATAATAACAATGCATAAGATGAGAATGAGATGGGATGCAAAAATGATATGAAATTGGTACCCTTTGTACTCCAAAATGGGGTCTATTTATAGGATTTTCCAAGGCTAGGGGTGATGTGGCAAGAATCAATGGTCAAGATTGATCTGAAGATATCAATGGTTAAATTGGAGGAGGATGGCAAAGGGGGTTGAATTAAAGGGAACATCTGTCATCTCTGTGGTGAAAAGTGTCGAGAGGCTTCTAGAAGGAGTAGGATGAAAGGGAACACTTAGTGACAAGTGTCACAAAGGTTCTAGAAGAAGTTGGATGAAAGGGGACATGGTGGTAGGTAGAATGGGTTAGGTTTAGGAGTGGTTAGGTTTAGGAATGGTAGAAGTTAGGAGAATTTGAATTTAAAAATTCAAATAATGAGAAAAGGATAATTAATCTCAACAACTCATAATTGATTTGTTTTAATTAACTAGGAGATTTAGAAGAAATGAATTTGGATGGAGGGAATTAATTAATTTGAATTAATTAATTGAAGGGGTGAAATGAAATGAACCTATTAAATAAATCCTTAGATTTATTAATAAGTAGATGAAAGGGGAAATTTAATCAAATTGCTTAGTGAATTCAATTAAATTGGGGAGGGGTATTAATTAAATAATTGCTTATTCAATTAATTATCTTCAGACCATTTTGAGGTGTATACATTTTGCCCCTCTTTGAAGCGAGGTGTGATGACGCATTTATTCAAAGAATAATCTCATTTTGATGTTGATATTGATTTGATAGGATGCCCCAGCTCTTGATTGCTAAATTCGGTATGACGATGCCCCCTCAGGAGATCAATTGAGATAATTGATCTTTGGAGTTTTTGCGAGATTGATATCCCAATAGATTTGATTTGATTTCTACAACTATGTTTTGATGAAAATGTGAGTTCTTTGATTAGCTTGACTGCTTAGATTGGTAAGATTGAAAAATATTGATTGATTAGATTGATAAGATCAAGATTCAGTTTGGTTTCAGGAAGGATTCATCCTGTATAAGACAACAATGATCAAAGCATCTAGTTTCAGGAAGGATACATCCTGTATAAGACATGATAGGATTGATTAGGTTTGATTGATTGATTTGATTTGATCAGGTTTATTAGATAAAGACCTGACATTTTGTTGATATCAAGATGCAGAAATATTTGGATATGTTTATTGTTGATTCTGTTGAGAGAGATAGCATAAGAATTGGGCTAGGTTGATAATATCATGAGAGAGATGAGTCATCATTCTGATTGCGTATACACTTGTGATGATACTTTGATGATTTTTGTTATAGATTTAACCTTGGATAAAAGGAGCTTCTATGATCCTGTGCAAGAATAAAATGCAAGCTAAAATGCAAATCAAATGCAATGGAATGACTGGACCAGTCACTGGATTATTTTGTGGTTTTGTCATCATTGAGCTTTTTGAAATGTGGGAAGTGAGTGCAAACATCGATGGTATAATTAAACCATGATGACATGAGCATTTATTTCCTAGATTTTGATATAGCAAGTTAACACAAGCATCGAGGTATAATTGAACCGAGATGACCTGAATGTTATTTGCATAAAAGAGGCAGTATTAATCATTTCAATACGTAAATCAGAAATGTCTTCAATGATACTTCGATGATCATGTCCTGAGACAAATTTGCACATATTAATGATTAATTTTTAGATAGCAAACAAGAAAAATATCATGTTTCTTCCGTGTTCCTCTATTCAATGACATCTTGAAGTCACTCAAAAATCATGATAGCGAAAATCAATATAGAAAAGTTGAACAATTATGTATCATTATCAAAAAGATATTATTCCACTGAAAAGTGTGTGATGTGCTTAGATTGATTTTGTGATAGCTTGATAATTGATAGTTTGATCTTGTGTTCAATGTTGGATGTGTCTTAGTTTTCGCTTGATAAGAGTTGTCTAACTATTTGGTCTACCTGTTTGATTAAGCTCAAAATGATCAAGAGTTTTGCCCCCAGCTAGGTGTAGGATTTTGCCCCAAGCCTAGAAACAAAGTTTGTTATGATATATCCAATGATCCAAACCATGGCAAGAAGCCACCTGAGATGTCTATGTATGTATAAGGGCTTATGATAGTCATGTATAGTGCTGATGGAAGAATGAATGCAAGCGGAAAGAATGCATGAACTAATAGATGGAAGAGCTAGCAGACAAATAGCACATGTTTGCCAGGTTTTCACCGTCTATTTTTATTGCACTTTTTCTGATATTTGATTTTTTTTTCTATTTTTCTTTTTCACTTTTTAGGATTTTTCTGCTTTTTCAATGTTTTGGATTTTTCTGATTTTTTTCTGTTTTTGATTTTTTTGATTTTTCACTGTTTTTTATTTTTGATTTTATTTTTCATTGTTTTTTTTTTTTTCTGATTTTTTAGACATAAAATTTCTTCATGTGCATGCTATTGATAGGTTCTTCAAGTTGATCTCCATCCTGTGTTGATAGCTGATATGCTCCTAATCCAAATACTATCATGACCACAAATGGACCTAACTAGTTTGGTTCAATTTTTTCTTTTTTTTCTCGATCTGCCTGGTTGCATGGATTTTGTTTTAGCACTAGTTCTCCCACTTGAAAGACTCATGGTTTAACCCCATGATTATAGCTCCGACACAATCTTTGCTAATATACCTTTAGATGATCAAAGGCATTTTGTCTACGTTCATGGATCAGTTCTAACTCTTGTAGTCTAGATACTCGTTCTTCTTCATCTGGAATGAGACCTTTTAGTGACACGTAGAGAAGGTATCTCTACTTCGATTGGCAATATGGCTTCTGATCCATATACCAGAGAGAAAGGTGTGGCACCCATCGGTGTGCGGATATTGGTGCGGTAGGCCCATAGAGTAGGGTTTAGTTGAATATGTCAATCTTTCCTAGCATCGTTCACTGTCTTCTTGAGGATTTTTCAGAATAGTTTTGTTAGATGCTTCTGCCTGCCCATTTCCCTATGGATAATATGGTGTGGAGAATCTGTGCTGGATTTTGAACTTCTCACATAGCTCTTGTACATCCTGATTATTGAATGGTTGCCCATTATCAGTGATAATGGTCATTAGTATTCCATAGCGATAGATAATGTAATTCAAGATAAATGCAGCAATTTGTTTTATTGTGATATTGATGAGAGGTACCGCTTCAATCCATTTTGTGAAATATTCAGTAGCTACAAGAATGAATTTGTGTCCATTAGATGAGGAAGGATTTATCTTTCCTACTAGATCAAGTCTACATTGACAAAAAGGCCAAGATGTTGCTAAAGCATGTAGTTCTTGTGCTAGTGTATGGATCAAGTTCCCATGGATTTGACATTGTTTGCATGTTCTTGCTATTTTAAAAGAATCTCGTTCCATAGTTAGCCAATAGTAGCCCAAGCGTATGAGTTTTAAGATCACTTGAATGAGTGCCACAAATGCCATTATGGACTTCATGTAAGGCCTTCTCAGATTCTTCTTGTTCGAGAGATCTTAAGAGAGTACCGTCTAGACCTCATTTATATAGAGTATCTGCGACAAGAGTAAAATGAGAGGATTGGCGAATAAAGTTTCTCTTTTGATTTTTTGATAAGTCAAGAGGTAAGATATTATCTTTCAAGTATGTGTAAGTTTAGCCATAGCATGAGGAATTGTGTCCAATAAGTTGAAAGATGGTTTGGGAATCAGGACAATTAAAGGTAGGATGAAACAACTCTTCAACCAGGAATTCATAACGTTGTTGATTTTCTTGTGTCTGCAATAGAGAAGCAAGTGTAGCCATGGAGTCTGTTGCTTTGTTGTCATTTCATGGAATCTATTCAAAAATTATTTCTACAAAGTACTTCTTGAAATCATCCACCATCTTTTTGTAAGGCATGAGTTTGTCATGTTTTGTTTGATAGTCATCATTGATTTGATTAATGACAAGTTGAGAGTCTCCAAAGACTTGAAGTTATTTAATATTCCATTCTATAGCCATTTTGATACCTGTTACCAATAATTCATACTCTACTATATTGTTTGTACACGGAAAGCTTAATTTGTATGCTTTCGGGATTGTATGCCCTTGTGGTGTGATAAATAGAATACCAGCTCTTGATCCATGTTGTGTATATGAACCATCAAAATATAGTTGCCATACTTTTGTTGTAACTGTTAGGATATCAACATCAGGAAATTCAATCTGTAGAGAATGATTATCTTCAAGTGGTGTCTCTGCTAGTTGATTTACGATGACTTGTCCCTTGATAGCTTTTCTGTCAACATATTTGATATCAAACTCACTTAGAATCATGATCCATTTTGCTAGTCGTCCTATCAATGTGACTTTGCTAAGCAAATACTTTAGAGGATTGATTTTAGCTATCAACTTGATGGAGTGAGATAGCAGATAGTGTCGTAGTTTTTGAGAAGCAAAAACTACTACCAAGCATGCTTTTTCTATTAATGAATAGTTAACCTCGTATCCCACTAATGTTTTGTTGATGTAGTAGATGGCTTGTTCTTTTCCTTCCTTATCCTCTTATGCGAGGAAAACTCCCAATGATGCTTAGGTAGTTGATACATAGAGTAATAATGTCTTTCCTGGAATTGGTGACATTAGAACAAGTGGTTGCATGAGATATGCCTTGATCTTGTTGATTGCTTCTTCACATCAATGGTCCCATTTGATATTAACATGTTTGTGCAATAGGTGAGTAAATGATTGACATTTATTTGCTAATTGAGCCACAAATCTTCTGATTGACTGGAGTCTTCCTTGTAAGGATCTTAGTTGACTAATATTCTTGGGAGATGCCATTTTCATGATTGCTTTTACCTTAGTTAGATCTACTTTGATACCTCTTGTTGAAACTATGTATCCCAATAGCTTTCCTGAAGTAACACCAAAGGCACATTTCTTAGGGTTTGGCCTTAGCTTATTGTTCTAACCTGTCAAAGATCTTTTCCATTATCTCTATATATTCTTCTTTGTTGTATGATCTAGCTAATATGTCATCCACATAGTCTTCCATGAATGTATGCATCATGTCATGAAATATAGTTGTCGTAGCTCTTTGATATGTAGCACCTGCGTTCTTTAATCCAAAAGGTATGATTATCCAGCAGAAAGTACCCCATGGGCATGTGAAAGTTGTCTTTTCTTGATCTTTGGGTGCTATTTTGATCTGATTGTATCCGGAGAAACCATCCATTAGATAAAACATGTAGTGTTATGCAGTTAAATCTACAATGATGTCGATGTTAGGCAAAGGAAAGTCATCCTTTGGACATGCATTATTAAGACCTCTGAAGTCTGCATATTCTGATGCTTTTATCTGGTTTTGAAATAGGAACAATGTTGGATACCCATTGAGGATATGCTATAGGTCTAATGAATCCTACATCCAGTAATTTCTTTAGTTCTGCCTTGACTAGAAGAGCAATATGCGGATGCATTTTCCTTAATTTTTGTTTAACTAGTTTGGCTCCTGGATTAACATTCAAGTGATGCATAATAAGTTCTAGATCTAATCTTGGCATGTCTGCATAGGACCAGGCAAAAATTGATTTGTCATCGTTTGAATAATTCCACATATTGTTTCATTTCTACCTCTCATAGAGATGTTGTTGGATGAAGAATCTTTGGTTGCTCTATTGTGCCAATGTTAACTGCCTGTATTGGTTCGATCAAAATGGATGACCTTTCTTGATAGTGCTCAGGTAAAGTGTCAAATCTCCCATCTTCCAACGCCTCAAGGAGGTTTTCACCATTAGATGCGTCCTTTGTTTTTACTTTTTTCTGGTCTAATATTGCCAATAAATGGTTTTCAGCATTAGACCTGATATTGTTTTCTTTATTTTCACTTTTGCAACTAGGAGATTTGGCACCCACTTGACTAGAAGATGTGTTGCTGAAATTCCTAGTGAGATTTGTTATAGGTTCAATTGCATTAAGATATACAGATATGGCATGGTCATTTCAAAAGGTATTAATGGTAGTATGTCCTTCATCTTCCCAATCAATAAGTTTAGGTTGGATTAGAGGTAATGGATCTTCAGGTTGGGATGTTTCAAGGGTTTCAAGGGTCATGATGGAGGTATCAAAGTTTTCAATATGTGTGTCGATGTCTAAAATGGTACTCTCATTAGAATGATCTCGCGTAAGAAGTTCTTGATTGTCCTTGGTTAAGTCCAAGTTAGCTGAATGTGATTCTAATTCAAGTGAACTAGTTCCTAATGTTTGTCCTGCATATGTGTGAACTATATCGACTTCTATATCTCCTTCAAAGCATTTTTCTTCAATTGATTCTTCAGAGTGATAGGAATCCCATTCCCATTCATTAGAATTTGTATCACTTGTAGCTTGTAGTCTACAGATTTGGTAATATAGCATTTCTTCCACTTTTCTGGCTATACTTTTCCTTCTTTCATATTCAACCTCTTCAGGACTGAGATTGAGTTTTGTCAACTTTTCTATGAGTTCTCCTGAACTTATATTAGCTTCTTTCTTATTTTGATTGAGATTTAATGTTGCTTGAGAGATGTTTTTAATTTGTTTCTCTTGTTAATTTGAAGCTTGTTTCTTTTGCCATTTTGTGTTTGCTTGTGCTTGTTGCTTAACTGATTTTTCTTCCCTTTCAATTGCCAGTTGTTCTTGTCTGTTTTCATATTCCTCTTGTTGTTGACTAAAAGATGTGTCTTCTAGTATAGTGACTTGTCCATACCCTAAGCCTGCTTTATCTGTAGTCTACTGAGTATTAGGCTAAATAGGTTCTGAGATACCTTCCTTTCTTTTTCCTATAGGGCTTGTCCCGGTGTGTCCCATCCTTCGAAGAATGTTGAATCCTTTTCCATATTTTTCTGTAGGTATTCTAACATTGTTGACCTTTTGTTGAACTTTTTCATCTTTGTATAGCCATTGCAATACATCTTTGTCTTTTGTTTCCTCTGATAAGGTTCCAGCACTGATAAATGCTCCATCAAATATTGGAAGATGTTTCATAGTTGGTTGTTGTTTAGAGCTTGATGGTTTTCCCAAGGATTTAGGAGAAAGTGGTAATTGTGATATTGAGTATTCTTTGTTCCCTCAATCTCTTAGCTGCATTTGTTTTTCCATTCTTGAAAGAATAGAGGTGAATGATTTTTCCTTGGATTGTGTGCTCGAAGATGTTACCTCCCTGTTATGTGGAACAATTACTTCTTGACCCATTTTTAGATTGCTGCAATATTGGAATGGATTTGCATCTGTAGATATTGTGATTTCTTGTCCTTCATAGGGAAATTTTACACATTGATGATAGGTTGATGGGACATCTTGCAAGTTGGGTATCCATGGTCTCCCTAGGAGCACATTATATGATAGGTCCAAGTCTAGAACTTGGCATGTTGTGTCTTTTTGTAGAGGTCCCACTCTGATTGTTAGTATCACAATTCCCTTGGAGGAACGTTTTTCTTCATCATAGGCTTTTATAGTGATCCTTTTCCGTACATCAACTGTATCTTCTAAATATCCTAAGGCACAAACAAGACTTGATGAATAGATATTTAGGCCAGCTCCATCGTCTATTAGAACACGCATGACTCGTGTTTTGTGAATGAGGACTTCAATATGCAAGGGAGCGTTGTGAGGGTGTTGCAGGGACATGTCGTCTTCATCAGTGAATGATAAGCAATGAGGGGTTGTGAGGTGTCCCACCATGGTTTGGAATTGATCAATATCAAGATCTTTAGATACAGTGGTATCTACTAATGCTCGTTCAAGAATTTCCTTGTGTGCGGGTGAAAGCTTTAAAAGTTCCAAGATTGATATTTGTGAGGGTGTTTTCTGCAATTGTTCCACTAGATTGTATTGTTTTGCTATAATGGATGATGTGTTTGTTGTAGGACTCGGCAAAACAACTTTGTCTTTGCTTCTTGTGATAGCCTGAGCATGTTCTTGATTTTGTTTTTCTTTAACTACAATCACATTCACCATATTGTCATATGTATGAGCGTAGTTTACCCTTGCTTTACCCTTACCATTGTTTGTTGTTGATGACTCACCTTTCTCATAGTTTGGAAGTGGAGTTTTAAAGGTAGTATGAGATTCATTTATTGTATGTCCATCCACAGTTATTACGCCATTATCAATCATGTCTTGTATGACATGTTTCAACTTTTGACAATTATCTATGAGATGTCCCTTGTTTCGATGGAAACCACAATACTGATTATCGTTCCACCAATGTGGTTTGATTTGAGGCTCGTAGTTCCTTTCTTCTGGTAAAGTAATCAATTTGTTTGCGAGAAGTGTCTTTAAAGTTGATCCCAAGGGTTCACCAATGTTTGTGAATTGTCTTCGAAAGAAAGTTTTGATAGTTGCTCTTTGGTGATTGTTGTTTTGTTGTGCTGCTACTGAGTGAGTAGATAAATTGAAAACTGGTTGCTTTGTTTTTACATTATTGTTATCTACTATTCCATCATTGACGACATTTCAATTTCTATTCCAAAACTTTGGCTTGTCATTGTGATTGTTGTTATTGTTGTTGTTAGGAGGATGGACTCCTTCTTTGTATATTTTCAACTCACCCTTCTTTATCATGGCTTCTTCCATTCTGATTCCATTATCAACCATTTTTCCAAAGCTTTAATTTCCTTGCATTTTTAAGTAATAGCTCATTTGATCATTTAAGTTGTCAATGAATATGTCCATTTTTTTGTACTCTGGCAATGTACGAGGATATCGCGATGATAGGCATCTCCATCATTGTAAGAATGTCATGAAGGGTTCTCCACTTTTTTGTTTAGTGTTACATAGGTCTAGCATTGTTACTTCATGTTGTATGTTGTAGGAGTATTGTGAAACAAACTTATCCACCAACTCTGAAAATAATCTGATTCCAGGTGTAAGTTTGGAGAACCATTCCATATCTAATCCAGTGAAGCTTTTCGAAAATAGTCTCATTAAGTAGGTATCCTCATGTGCAAACTCCATACTCATTATACAAAATTCTCTTATATGATCTTGAGGGTCAGTGCTTCCATCATACTTTCCATATCTCGGGGTTTCAAAACCTATAGGAAATGGTATCATGTTTAGATTTATGTCGAAAGGATAACAACAAATTTCTTGAAGTGAGTATTGTCTAGCATTTCCTTTTTAAATCTCTTGGATTTGTGTTTGCATTACTTGCAGTTGTTGTGTGAGAGTCATGATAGGATTATCAACATGATTTGTTCTTGCATGACCATGATTTTGCATTCTAGGAGGATTGGGATCTCATCTTGTTTCATCTCTAGCTCTTCTTGTATCCTCATTGAATTGAATGTTATTCAAGATTTCTACTTCATCCCTTCTAGGTATGTCAGTTTCTTTATTGGTTCTGGTGGTATTGGGAATTGATGTGTCATTCATGCGGAGACCAAAGATGTCCTCATATTGTTTGTTATTCGGGGGAGGGTCACTTTTCTTTTGTGTCAATTTATTCACATCAAAATCTTGGGGAAGTGTAGCGCTAGATTTGGCTAGCATTAGAAAGTATTTTTCTTTTTCTTCCTCCAACAATTTCTGCATAAATTTGTCGAATTGGGGATCTTTCTTGATGTCTTTGATGTTTTGTTCTGTTATTTATTCTTCAACATGTATTTCATCTTCATGTTCCATGGTTATATGCTCTTCAAATGTTTTTAATGTTTCGATTTCAGTCTTTGCGATCCTTCGTCTCTGAGCTCTAGTTAGAATGGGCATACACGTGTGTTATTTTGTTTAAGATTCGATTGTCCAAAAGGTTGTTTTGATAAGTGATCAATAGTCAATTTCAAGGCAATAAAGTGATATGACACTAAAAGAGAATTCAAGTGTATAAAACTTTGCAAGTTTTTTGATCTTCAGTTTGGGAGTGCAATGATGATGATTGATAAG
Source organism: Cryptomeria japonica (assembly GCF_030272615.1). Lineage (NCBI taxonomy): Eukaryota > Viridiplantae > Streptophyta > Pinopsida > Cupressales > Cupressaceae > Cryptomeria > Cryptomeria japonica. Next base: position 186,180,736 of record NC_081405.1, read on the forward strand.
AACTAAGTCTAGTAGGAATGATATATCCTACAATGTGTGACAAAGTTATCCTGACCAAACGTTTCAGTTTTGTGATAAAGGATAATTGATCCTGATGAGAAACTATGTTTGAGTGATCAATTTATCAAAGAGAGTGATAGTGCACTTTGAGATGTTTCTAGAATCCTGAAGGGAGTTGCGTTTACTAGAAGACCCTAGGGCATACATACATTGTAACATTCAAAGTTTAGGGTCTGAAGATTTGAAGAATATGTTCATAAATGTTATCACTGACAAACATGGGGTAGTTAAACCAAAACACAAGGTTATTGAGGATTTAGGGTTCATTTACATCCTCCATATGTCAAAATTCTCAGATGAAATCGTCCGCTATGTTCTTAGCAGGGTTCACGGTGATTTTATGTGGTTAGAGCCAGTATTTAAGATCACTAAGGAAGATATAAGAGTTTTTACTAGTTTACCCTCCACCGACACTAGGCCTGACAAGAAAAAGAAAACTCCAAACAAAGAGGTTATGAGCTCAACCGGAGCTACATATGACAATAGATCACTTAGGGTCAATGATATAAAAGATAACAATGTTAAATTTGCATGTATGGTCATTGGTTATAAAGTTTCTCATACTAACAGGCTGAATTTTGTATCAAATTTATGTATTCATGGTGCTCATTAGATGATCTTGAATAATGCAAAAATTGACATATGTGAATGGTTGAAGGATGAATTGCGAGAGAATTTGGATAAAATAAAAGGAGATAAGAAGGGAACCTTTAAATTTGGAAATCTGATTGTGTGTTTAATGCTTTACTTCTCAAAGGAGATTCCCGGTATTGGACATAAGGATTTTTCCTATGATATTTTCATTGGAAAATAGATAAAGGAGGCAATTACCGGCATGGGATCTGATAGTGACAAATTGGTAAAAGAGTTTCAAGAATTTTCAAGCTAAAATGAAACAAAGGGAAAGGATTCCCCAAAGCATTATTGATAAGTATGATAAACAAATATGTTTTATTATCAAAAGAGATGAAATTTGGATGGAGGCAATTAGACCTAGAACTGTCTGGATTACAGAGATGGGATATGAGGTGGATTCACACATCTTGCATTCATATGCTAAAATACTCCTAGATGCTCCACCAGAACTGACAGAGGAGACATTTGGTAATGCTGAAACTATAGAGAGTGGTGTTGCTATGCAGAAGCAAGGAAAGAAAAGAGAAAAGGACACAAAAGATGCTTCTAAGTTTGTTGAGATTGTCAAGAAGGGATTATTGAAACTAGATCCGATGAAAGATGTTGTTGAACAAGAAAGAAAAGTAGAACAAAAACTGGTAGCACATATTTCTCCTGTGGCTACCTCATCTGATTCCGATAGTGGTAAGGCAGATGATTTTGAACTTGTTAAGGGTGAGCACTTGAAAATCTTAGGGTGTTTATCTTCTAGAGTTTGATTTTGACAGATGATAACTTGACCAAGCAAACCAAGCAGACAATCTAAGCATGGATTGACAGATAACAGGTGTTTGTGCTTACTGCAAATTGATCAAGTAGAAATGATAAATCTGAAATAGGCATGTAGGACACAGCTCTAGACTGACAGATGTAGAGTTTCGTACGACATAAGATTCAGCTTAGGATGACACAAGAAATAGAGCCATACAACAAAACAAAGTTTTTCATATAAACAGCAGCAACTCATACGACTTGGGATTATAGACCATATGACAAAACAGATGACTCGTACGACACAGGATAGCAGATAGTATGACAAATGATTTTATGCAAGTTAACTTGTCTGACAGAGATTATGACTCGTGCTACAGAGAATTAAAACTCATACGACAAGTTGCAGAGAATGGTAAAAAGTGTTTGTTTTGTTGATTTTAATCTTTGAATTCTTATGATGTTTTGCTGATGTTTTCCAATTTTTAGGTGTCTGGTTTTCTCATTTAGGGATGAATACACAGCAAACACATGATATGATAAATGACTCCAATCAAGCTAAACCCTAAGGAAGCTGGTTGAGAATGAAAACCATTGCTTGTTGACTTAAGTACACACCCAATAGCTAACCAGAATATGGCCGCTGAGTCTCACGCAATGGATTCTCAACACTGTATTATCCTACTCCAAACGCTAATGGGGGCATGATATGGCAAGTGTCTTGGGAGAGTTACTATCTCTCTTGCATAAAGATTGTCACCCTTTTGGAGGTGAATCAAGTAGCTTCTATTTTAACTGGCACTAGTAAAGGATTCGTTCAGCGCGTCGGGGTATAAACTCAATTAAGAGGTCTCCCAGCCTTGAAAACCAAGGTTTGATATACCCGAAGGTACGGAGGAGAGATATTCCCGAGCACTACCATTGCTTTGTTTTCATCAAAAACACATTTATTTTATAGTGGGTTGGATTACTTGGCGTTAGCCATTCCCATTTAGGTCGTTCCCTCTCACCGGTCTTAAGGGCTAAGAGTTAACAACTCCTCGGGAGGGTAGGCCTGCTAAAGAGATGCACTAATGAAAGTAAAAGGATGAGTCTAGCTTTCTGATCACCTAAGAAAGGTGAGAGCATACTTTCCTATCAACAAAGACATTAAATACACGGTTGTTCATTTTTAGCCCAAAATCAAGTGTGCTTAGAAATTTAAATGAATACACCAAGTTTAGTTGAATTCATAAGCAACCTGCAGTAAATCCATTAGTAGTCATGATTATGTTTTGAATTATGTCTTTGACAAGCGTATCTTCGTAAATCATCCTACAGAAAAGAGTTAGGCTACCAAAAATCTCACAGACAGAACAAGATTAGCATTAGTGATCCAAACTACAAAATTTTCAAAAACAACTATATGAAATTTTATCCTAACTTCAAATAGGCATAACTTTCTTCTCGAGACTCGAAATTACGATTCGTTTAACTCATTGGAAAGGTCTCCAACAATTGTAGATGAGATTTTGAAAGACCATGCTCTTTCAAAACTTTCAAGGGCTAAAAATGCCTTTAAGATCTTCAAAAATGCAAATTACCGTATAGACAAACTTGAAAATTCTAACTTGCAATTTATCAAAAAATCACAGAACCAGAGACTTGTACGACATGCTTTTCCAGTTAGTACAACATAAAATGAGATTTCATGTAGGGACCAAAATTGACTTGTATGAAACATAAATGAGCTAGAACGAGTCAGAAAATGCTAAAGCAGAAACTCATATGAGAAGGATTTAGCTCATGTACGACAATGAAAAAGAGCTCGTACGACACAGGATCAGAAATTTGCAATGGTTAAAATGATGTCGCATGATAGAAGAATCACCTCATACGAGTTAGGATTGTCTGTCATCCTAAGCTGAAAGGAAGCTCCTACGAGCTAAAAAGGCAACTCGTACGAATTTCTGAAACAAAGTCGAACATAGATGAAGTTTGCTAAAGATTAAGAGGCCAAAATAGATGATTCCGACCCCACGGTGGGTGCCAAAATGTCATGTTCTATGAAGTGTACCTGTACCTGAAACCACAATGCACTCAATAAATCATTACAAGAAATGGTTGGTAAATTGAAACAATGAAAGACAAAACCATAGCTAATTGATTTATTGCCTCCTAGTAAATGCGAGTATGAAAAATTCTCTCAGATCTGATTATGCATACTCCAGTGACTTGAATACACTTAGATGGAGGATTTGATGGATGAAAATGCATGATCTAGCAAGAATAGCATGATTAAGCTATATGAGTTCATGATTGATCTAGAAAATAAACTAAGATTAAGATGCAATTAAGCTAAGATTAAGCATGATAACATTGCTAAAGAATGATAAACCAAAAGCTAGATGCCTATAATAACAATGCATAAGATGAGAATGAGATGGGATGCAAAAATGATATAAAATTGGGACCCTTTGTGCTCCAAAATGGGGTCTATTTATAGGATTTTCCAAGGCTAGGGGTGATGTGGCAAGAATCAACAATCAAGATTGATCTGAAGATATCAATGGTTAAATTGGAGGAGGATGACAAAGGGGGTTAGATTAAAGGGATCATTTGTCATCTCTATGGTGACAAGTGTCGAGAGACTTCTAGAAGGAGTAGGATGAAAGGGAACACTTAGTGACAAGTGTCACAAAGGTTCTAAAATATGTTGGATGAAAGGAAACATGGTGGTAGGTAGAATCGGTTAGGTTTAGGAGTTGTTAGGTTTAGGAATAGTAGAAGTTAGGAGAATTTGAATTTAAAAATTCAAATAATGGGAAAAGGATAATGAATCTCAACAACTCATAATTGATTTGTTTTAATTAATTAGGGGATTTAGAAGAAATGAATTTGGATGGAGGGAATTAATTAATTTGAATTAATTACTTGAAGGGGTGAAATGAAATGAACCTACTAAATAAATCCTTAGATTTATTAATAAGTAGATGAAAGGGGAAATTTAATAAAATTGCTTAGTGAATTCAATTAAATTGGGGAGGGGTATTAATTAAATAATTGCTTATTCAATTAATTATCTTTAGGCCATTTTTAGGTGTATACAGTACGTTTCATGATCGATGTGTCTTCAGCATGTCCACTCCATGAGAACCTTTCTCATATATGCTTGTACCTTATGTGTATTTATGTATTACTTCATGTTTTACATGTATGATTCATTCCTTGCATGTATTCATATGTATGGTTTGTGCTTTGCATAGCTCCTTCATGCCTTATGGGCATTACTTCATGCCTTGCAGTCTTCTCAAAATATTGCAAAATCATTCAACAAGAAAAAGAGTAGTAGAGGCTACATACCAAAATAAATTAGATCTTCCTCTTTATTTCTTCGCTTTCTTCCCTATTTTCTTCCTCCCTTCTTTATCACTTCCCTTTTTCTTTATTTTTCCTTGATATAACTAACCTTTTCTCCTTAATGTTCTTCATGAATCCAAAGACTCCTTTACACTCCCCACTTTACATCCATGGCAAGTACCTCCATAACTTGACTTAGTGTGAAGTAATTATTCTCGTTACATATATCTTTCATATATCCTTCATATATCTTTCATATATCCTTACATATATTACCATCCATATATATATCGACCTCATTCTAAGACTTTGAATCTGCCTCTTCTACCTCATTATGTGACAACAAAATGTGAGGATTTAAGAGAAGCTTCAAATCATAATAGCCCTTAGCATTTGTTCAAAAAGAGTCTCATATTGTGTCTCCTAGATTGGATGGCTCTGATCCTCATCACACTATTCAGCTTTGTCCTCCTCACTGGATTGTTTTCACTCATGATGACAAAATTGTGAATATTATATTTCAACAATTTTTCATTTTTTTTTCTCACTTTTGATTCAACTCTTTATATGTCCTAAAATTGTATGAGCCTAATAGCTTCTACTCTTGTTGATAGTTTGGTGGCTCTAAACAATGGTTCCTTTGAAGAAGCATGATCCTTGTAATTTTGGCCTTCCTTGTAATTTCGGCCTTCCATGATGTGAAAAAGAGGTTATGTTATGAATAATGGTCCAGATGATTTAGTTATTTCTTATTATGTTGAGTATGAGTAAATTTGGGCTTCCTTGGCTATGGCCACTATTTTGTACTAACTATTGTCATTTAGTGTGATTTGAGCATGGACTTCAAGTAATCATGAGGGTGGAAACAATCTTCAAGTGTTAGGGGGTACGCAGCCTTGACCAAGGGATGAAAGTATCGAGAAAGTACAAGTGATTCATGTGTAGATCAATGTATCATTCACCTAATAATTCCTAGCAACATTCTCAAATAAACAAGTCAAGAGGTATGTTGAGTGCATATATACATTTTATGTTGCCATGATATAAGTAAGATATCAAACATGTAACTTAGATTGATTTGCAATTTCATTCATAAATATTAGATCTTCCTTGTGGATTTTTGAATGCATAACGTCTCGTTGATTTCAATATCTTTATTGCAAGTACTCTTTTCAGCATGAAACTCCACTCATTGAGGTCTCTTACTAAATGCAAGTCAGGTATCCTATCAATGATGATACATTTTGCATGCATTTTATGGGGAAATCTTATTAATAGCTATGGTTGGGTTGTTAATTGTTTTGTGAAAATATATGCAAGTAGATTAGGACATTAGAGTTATAAACACCGTAAATTGTGTTTGAGATCATTGTTCTAATTGTAACAGTCAACCACCATTGGCCCAAGGCCACACCAACACCATTGTGACACCAAGGTTTGTGCATACTGGTGTAAGGGCTACTCTTGGGACATTTCAATACCATTACATATACACACCTACTGGGGTTTCCAAACACAACTTGTTTGAGTAGGCAGTATCACTGGTAAACTTGTGATTGCAACAATTTGTACCCTTAGGACAGTCATTAATATTTGGTCTATGGCACTTTTTTATGACTTCTAAATGCTTCTATGGGGTGTGCAGGGGTCCCACAAATCTCTTCCAACATTCCATCCAAGGCACTTCACTCTCACCTATCTTATATTCCACTTTCTCTATGTTGTTATCTCAGAGGTCCAATACATGTTGTTAACATTGCTTTGATAACTCCAAATTCATATCTAATCTCATCCTAAGGTAACATGTTCATAGTCAATCAATAAGCTTTCTCTATGTGATTTCAAGTAAGATATTGATCTATATAGTTAATTTTGTGATTGATTTGAGGGATACATCCATTGTCAAACCTTAAGAAAATTTTGTTCAATATCCTAGATTAATTTTGTTTTAATTATAAGTGAGTAATTTTCAATAGTAATAAAGTGGTATATATCCTTATATTTCAATGACAAAAGATCAGTTTTTTGAATAAATAAATATAAACATAAAACATATTTTTCAAATTGCTTTGATATATAATGTATAACAAATTGCTATGGTTGCAAATTGCTTTGATATGGTGACAAATTGCTTTGATATATTATGTATAACAGATTGCTATAACTGAATATTTGTGCTATACTCTTGGATCCAATACTCATGATTTTGGATTTTAGATAGCATGCCTCGCTAGATTACTTTGGACTATAGGGGTAGATTCATTGTGGTTTATGCTAAAAGAATTCAAACAATTGAACATAGTTTATGGGTAACTTCACTTAAGAAATTCATGTCTCATCTCAATTATGTTCAATTACATTGTCAATTTGAAGATTTGGTCAAGTTTGAGGTAGGAACTCAAATTCCTCCTTTGTTTTTCAATAGAATTGATTTTAGTTTGTTGCAAATGAATTTTTGAGTGAATTAAAGTATTCTTCCAATTTAAATCTCTCAATTTGGATGATTATATGATTTATATGAACCAAATTTGGAAATTATGAGTATATATGAGGTTATGTTATTCAATTCTGTTTGGGATGTTGAAATGACAAATAGAGGGAGTATTGTATTGTTGAGTTGATTAGAATAAAAAGGCTATTCTTGCATTTTCATTTTATGCACTTTGAAATTTCAAATTTTTTGAGGTCCATCACTTAAGGGTGTTTGTCTTGGTCCCATAGACTATTTAGTCTCGTGGACATCATTAAAATCCTTCATTCATTCATTCGTCAATGGTAATTGGCCTCATGACTAGTTTTTGGTCCAAACTTGGGAATTATTGAAAAGTGGTATTTGATGATTTTGAGATGATATTCTATTATGGAATCATCATAACTTATATGTAAATTTTGATAAGCGATCAATTGGGATCTGTTCTCTTGGTGTTGTGCCCAATTGAGTATGTCTTGCTTATGCATAAAAATGGTATTTTGCAATTGAGACAATTTGATGTATTTGAGATGTCTTGCATTTAGATATGGCATGAGCTTAGTCCTAGAGTGAGTCTAGGGAGTGGCTCCCACTCGTGTCCCTCATCTGAAAGTGGTACGCTTGGCTTTTGTGTTTGGGGAGTTTTGTAATCAAGTGATAACATAACAATAGACTTGGGTTAAAACAAATAACAAGATAATTGGTTCCTTGAGAGCTATCACAACACCAAGGGTGTTTTGGGAAGGCATGCTCGCACATGGAGTGTTGGGACTTGTGCGAAGAGGCATGCCCACTCACACAAGTATTATGTGATCATTGTTCTCATTCACATGAGAGAATGCTTGGTTCCATACGGTGTCTCCCCAAGAGCACATACGATGAAAGGCATGCCCACACATGGAGCGTTGGGACTTGTGCAAAGAGACATACCTGCTCATGTAGCATAGGGATTGTGTGATCGTTGTTTTCATCCGTATGAGAGAATGCTTGGTTCCATATGGTGCATCCCCATGAGCACATACAATGAAAGGCAAGCCCGCACATGGAGTGTTGGGACTTGTGCGAAGAGACATGCCCACTAATGTAGCACAGGGATTGTGTGATCGTTGTTCTCGTCTATATGAGAGAATGCTTGGTTTCATATGGTGTATCCCCATGAGCATATACGATGAAAGGCATGCCCACACATGGAGTGTTGGGACTTGTTGGAAGAGACATGCCTACTCATGTAGCACAAGGATTGCATGATCGTCCTTCTTGTCCATATGAGAGAATGCTTGGTTCCATATGGTGCATCCCCATGAGCACATACGATGAAAGGCATGCCCGCACATGGAGCATTGGGACTTATCGGAAGAGACATGCTTGCTCATGTATGATGCAGAGGGATTATGATGGGCCACTTGGTTTGGGAGGATTTATATGGGAAATACAAGGTTTCCAATAGGTTTAGTGACACCCAAATGACACAAAGAGACCCAAACCCAAACAAGACCTCAATAAATGATTATAAAGGTTTAAAATGTCTTATCAGCCCACAGGGTATCAATGGGTTTCAAAACCCTGACTTAAGTTTAGTTAGGCAAACTCACTTCTAGGCCCTCAAACCTAGATTTAGCAACCTTAACCTTGAACTTATCTTCTACATCTTCACAATCAAAGTGATTTTCAAGAGCACTAAACCAATCAAGAAAAATGTCATCATCCATATTACCTTCATAAATTGGTAGATCAGTTCTTGTCTTTGAGTCTCCACTTTTGACAGCCTTCACTAGCTTTGTCAACCTTCCATCCTCGGGATCAACTCCTTCTTCCCTTGGTGTTTCTTCTTCTTCTTCATGCTCTTCCTCTCCTCCTTTATCTACCAGGTTCTTCAATCTTTCCATCTCTTATTTCATCTTCCTATTCTCTGTCATTTGTTCCTTCACCAATTTTGCAAGCTCTAGATTTGTCATCCTCAGAGGCAAATCTTCTTCTTCAGACATCTTTGTCCCCCTTGTGTAGAGAATCAACTCTGGAAGGCTTTTTAGAGGAAAATCAACTCTGAGGCTTCTACAAAGAATTCAATCTACAAGAAAGCCAAAGAATCTTCTCAATCCGACCACAAAACACAAACCTCTTGCTCAGCCCAGATCTTTTGTTGGGCTCTGATACCAATCTGATGCAAAGGGATCAGCAAAAGGTCTAGGCTGAGCAAGTGATTGGTATTTTGGTTTGCTAATGGTTGTGGTTGCAGATGTATATCCACTAGCTGCAAGTAGGCAGACATGAAGGTTTGTCATGGGACCATAGGAGATGGTCCAAGGGGCCTGAGAAAGAGGTTCAGTGGGTTGCCAAAAGACCTGGGGAGAGAGGTAAGGAAAGGAATCCTGGGTGAGCCAAAGTAGTTGGTGAGTTTGGTGCAGCATTGAGGGTGGACTTATGTTTGGAGCAGCATCTTGAGGAGCAGCCAGTATGAACTCCATTGAAGGGAGTTTTGATTGAAGTAGAAAAAAAAACAAATAAAAAGCAGCAAGGCATCAAGAGAATCCAAATAGGCAAAGATTAATGAAGACAAAGGTGAATATCTCACTCAAAATTTTCTTGCAAGTTATTTTCATCCATGTTTCCAAGGGACTTGGGAACTTTTCAAGGTTGGGAGTATGGTGCAAGAGAACCTAACACAAAGGCACAAAAGGAGTCTACAAGAGGATAAAAATTAATTCATAAGTATATTCAATTACATTTTCATTTGTAATGTCATTTTGAGTCAATATGAATCAATATGAAAGGCTAAAAGAGCCCATTGTAATGAGTTGTCCAAGTTGTCCTAATAAGGTCTTGAATTAGTCATTTGGTAAAACTTGTATAAAATAACCTTTGAGGGGTTAAATGGTGACAAAAATACATTATTATTTCATCCTAATATGTTTTGAAGGTTCTTTTGAAGGTTTAAAGTCATTTGAGTCAAAAGTTGTAAAAGCTGTAAAATGCAACTTTTCAAAAGTGGTAAAAAGACCAAAATGGGAAGTTATATGTTCATAAGAGGAAGTTGGGTAGTTGTAACTTCCATGTGAAGATGAAAAGTTTATAAAACCTTTGTAATGGTCATTCATAAGGGTGTGTAAAATTGGAGAAGGAATTGAAAAGCATTGGAAACATTTTGGTATCATATTTTCATTGTTTTCAATCTCTTGTTTTGTGGTCTTGAAATTTTTTTCTCTTATTTCCAGGCCTGGTATGGCCATGTAAAGCTTGGAAACAAGTGTATTTATATAATGATAGTGTAGTATATTGAATCATATTTCCATTTCTTTTGGTTTGAGTTGATTTCATTCAGTTTTGGGAAAGTTATGAGTGTTTTGGTGAAAACCGTTTGGAACTACTCAAAACCCTGATTCACAGCGACCAGCTTTGGAAAAATCATCATAACTTTGGATTTAACTGTTGGATCATTTTATAGCTTGGAGGAAAGTTTTATAACTAGAATTTCTATAATATGATCGGAGAGATTGTCCTGGTGATTAATATTTAAGAGTTATTAATGACTGTTCATGACTATAATTTCATGACCAGAATAGAGTAAATTTCATAGTTTGGGAGAATTCTTGGTTTTCATTTGCAAGAAATGAATAGATGAAGGGTTTAAATGATTCAATTTTAATGAATAATATATGGATCTACAATTATTATGGATTGATATATATGGAGAATATTTGATAATGGTTATTTGATTGGTGTTTTTCATGATGCTCTACATCAATGTAGCACAAGGATTCCATGTTCATCCTTCTCGTCCATATGAGAGAATGCTTGGTTTCATATGGTGCGTCCCCATGAGCACATATGATGGCACTTCCTCCACTGCACTCTAGAATCTAATGCTTTATGTATTTTTAAAGTAGTGACCCTATGTGGATTCATGACTTGGTATCATCCTTCTCTATTGATGTTGAACTGTATTGTTCCATTACTTGTGTCATGTATGCATCGTGTATGGCATGTGTGTATTAATGCATTAGTAGCTTCTGCAAGATAAGACTCTCCTAACCTGTTATTCACCGTTGTTCGGTTTTGGTTATTCATCTATGCTATTAGATTATCTGATTTCTATTTTCGAACTGAATATGTTTATCAGATTATAACATTGATCATGATTGTGATATTGACATTGGATAAAGATGGATTAGATCGACGACTTGCTTAACATAGTTAAGCATCAATCTAATGCTATCAGGCTAGTAACCCAATAGCATATTAATGTTGATTCATTTATGGATCGGCATTAATATGCTATCGGGGTATTAACCCGATAGCATATGTAACGCTATTGTTATCAAGTTTAGTTCATAAACATTTTCGAGTCATTAACAAAGCATCATAACTAAACACCACTTCAATCGAGTGTTTAAGTATTAATGTTAGTTACCAAACGTAACATAGATCAAGATGTGAAAAATGAAAAGGCACCGATCAATAGGTGCCTTGATCGGTCATGTCTAAATGACATGACCGGTCAAGACATCTATTGACCGGTCCTCTAAACATATAAAGCCCGACATGAATCATTTGGAGAAGACATAGAAAACATAAATGATCTCTCTCCTTCATCTTGCAAACGAAACAATAAGAATATTAGACAATATAATCATACAATATTCTCACATATATAATAAGTTCTTTTATTGCGATTGAATATAACTTTACATGGTATCAGAGCCAAGTTGATCGAACTTGAGGCTATTCAATTATGTGAATAATTTAAGAACAAGGTTATATACTACATCACATTTCTCCAATGGCTAGCGCTATCAGATTCGAAGACAGACTTGAAGGTGGCGATGATTTTTCAGCCTGGAAGTTCAAAATCCAAATGATCTTAAAGGAGAACAAAGTGGATTCATTTTTTCAAACCAAAAATGATCAACCTAAAAATGAACCTAACAAAACCGCATGGATTGAGGGAAATGAAAAGGCCATAAAAATAATAGTTGATGGGATGAGAAACAACATAATGCCCATCATAAGAAAACATTAGACGACCTATAAAATGTTCAAAGCACTTAAAAGCACATTTGAGATATCAAATGCAAGTTGAACTCTGGCATTAAAACAAGAAATAAATTATATCACCATGAACAAGGGGGAGACAATCAACGCCTACTTTATGCGGATATCAATTCTAATAGATGAACTAGCAACTCTGGATTACGAGATCCAAAGCAAAGAGTTAACACTTGTTTCTCTAGATGGGTTGCCTAGTGGATGGAGTACATTCATCCAAGGCATTAGTGCAAGGTCCAAGTATCCTAAGTTTGAAAGATTAAGGGACGATTGTCTCCAAGAAGAATCAAGATTGAACAAGATGGGAATAAAACAAAAGAACATAGATGAAGACCTTCAATTCCTAAATACTAACACAAAAAAGACAACCAAGAAGAAGCAATTTAGGAAGAGGAAGGGTCATCAAGCAAGAACACTTCAAAGAGAGACCTATCACATATTCAATGCTATAGGTGCGATAAGTTTGGGCACTTTGTTGCAAAATGTCCAGAGAGAGCCAAACAAGCCACATTTGCCAGAGCAGGAAAATCTAAACGAGAAGATGACTCCCAGAACTATGTCCTCTACTCAGCACTTACAAGCCATGCATCAAATAAGTCTAACTCCTGGGTGATCGATAGTGGTTCAGCCAGACACATTACAGGGTTTAGAGAAGTGCTAGACTTCATGATAGAGGATAATGAAGAGGAAGTAACCATCAGAGATGATTCCTCACATCTAGTTAGAGGAATTGGTTCCTGCACCATCAAATTGAAGACAGGCATATCATTGCAACTCGAAGGAGTACTATATGTTCCAGGCATCAAGAGAAATCTAGTCTCCATATCAACCCTAGAAGATAACGGATACAGAGTAACCTTCATGGAGAACAAGGTGTTGGCTTGGCCAAGAAATTCTTCCACCAAGAAAGCTAAAGTCATTGGTCAAAGACAAGGCTATTTGTATGAGTTGTGCACAGAGCCCAACCTAGCCCTAATTCATGAAGCAACAAATGCAAATGAGGTCTGGCATAGAAGACTAGGCCACCTGAATTATAGAGCTTTGTCATCTATGGGAAACCTTGTCACAGGTTTACCTAAGTTGTAGCAATATCATTCAAAGGCATGCAAGGGATGTACCCTAGGTAAAAATATCAAGGGTACCTTCCATAATAGTACTAGGAAAACAAGCAAAGTTTTAGAGTTAGTTCATTCTGATGTATGTGGACCCATGTCTGTTCCCTCTTTAGGAGGATGTTTGTATTATGTAATATTTGTTGATGACTACTCTAGGAAAACTTGGATCTACTTTCGGAAGTGTAAAGAATCAGAAGAGATCCTTAGTAGGTTTAAAGAGTTTAAATCACTGACAGAGAACTACTCAGGAAACAAAATTAAAATCCTAAGGACTGATAATGGGGGGGAATACACATTAGAATTATTTAGAGATTTTTGTAAAAACTCAGGGATTAAGAGGGAGCTAACAATACCTTATAATCCTCAACAAAATGGGGTAGCTGAAAGGAAAAATAGGACAATTGTAGAAGTTGTCAAAGCCATGATTCTTGATCAGAATCTAAATATCAATCTTTGGGTAGAAGCAACTAACACTGTTGTGTATATACAAAACAAATGTCCTTAGTCACATCTTGAAGATAAAACTCCTGAGGAAGTATTTACCAAACTAAAGCCAGATATCAGCCACCTTAGGATATTTGGGTGTCCTGTCTATATACATGTACCTAAAGAGAAAAGACTAAAACTAGAACCTTTTGGAAAAAGGGGAATACTTGTAGGATATAGTGAAACATCCAAAGCCTATAGAATATATATACATGGTCAGAGAAATATTGAACTTAGTAGGGATGTAATCTTTGAAGAAGACTTAGCCTTCAAAAGAGCCCTAAGTACAATAGAGCCTAAAATCTATATCCCCACTCCTAACATAGAAGAAGACCCTCCTCCTGAGCTTCAAAGGGAGAATCTTGAGGAAATCATAGGTGAAACTCCAAACCCACCTAGAGAAAACCTCAAGAAAAGACCTCTATGGGCCACCAAGACTGTAGCAGAAGCTCAGAAGTTTGCTGCTCCTTTAGGAACCTTCAGGGAAAGCAAAAGACCTAATAAATTCACTAGCTATGTTGCTCTTATGAATGATCTCTCTAAAGTTGAACCAAACAATGTATCAGATGCACTTAAACATCAAGTATGGAAGGATGCCATGTTTGAAGAGTATCAGTCCATTATGAAGAATGATGTTTGGGAGATCATTCCTAGGCCTACTAAGAAATCTGTTGTTTCATCTAAATGGCTTTTTAAAATCAAACATGTTGCAGATGGCAGTATTAAAAAGCACAAGGCCAGATTTGTAGCTAGAGGGTTCTCTCAAAGGGAAGGAATAGATTATGAAGAAACCTTTGCACCTATAGCTAGATATACCTCAGTAAGAACAATAATAGCCATTGTAGCAGCAAAAAGGTGGAAGGTGCACCAGATGGATGTTAAGACAACATTTCTTAATGGTGAGATCTCAGAAGAAGTCTACCTAGAGCAACCTAAAGGATTTGAAATTCAGGGTGCAGAGTCTCATGTGTGCAAACTCAAGAAATCTCTCTCTGGGCTTAAACAGGCTCCTAGGGCCTGGTATGAAAGAATTGACACCTGTCTCTCTAAACTAGGCTTCTCTAAAAATGATGCAGATCCAAATCTCTACTACAAACAAAATAAAGGTGATATGTTAATATTGATTCTATATGCTGGTGACTTACTAATCACAGGAGAAAATCACCTCATAGATCAATGTAAGAAAGATTTATCTAAAGAATTTGATATGAAGGACTTGGGACTCCTCCATTACTTCCTAGGTTTGGAAATCTGGCAAAATTTTGAAAACATTATACTAAACCAAGGAAAGTATACCATGGACAATTTGAAGAGATTCGGAATGCATAACTGCAGACCTATGACCTCTCCCATGGAAACAAATTTACATAAACTTAAGGAAGCAGTAGCAGAGTCACAATCCACTGATCCTACACTCTACAAACAGATGATTGGGTCCCTGATGTATATATGTTATGTTGTCAATGCCTTAAATCAATTTATGTGTGAGCCTAAGGAAATTCACTTGATTGCAGTGAAACACATTATGAGATACTTACAAGGTACTCTAAACCTTGGTCTCAAACATGAGAAAGTCGATCTAGACCTACATGGATTTACAGACTTAGATTGGGTTGGGAGTGTACTAATAGGAAAAGCATTTTAGGGTGTTGCTTCAGTTTAGGATCAGCAATGATATCTTGGATCAGCAAAAAACAGTCTTCTATAGCTCAGAGTTCCACCGAGGCCGAGTACATTGCAGCTTCCATGGCTGCTCGAGAGGCAGTATAGCTTAGGAAGTTGCTTGTGGGACTATTTGGTGAACCCATGAAACCCACTGTCATCCGTTGTGATAACCAAAGCTGCATAAAGCTTTCTATAAATCTAGTATTTCATGACAGATCCAAGCATATTGAGATTCCATACCATTATGTGCGAGACATGGTAGACAAAAATGTGATCAAATTGGAATATGTTAGCACAGAAGATTAGACTACAAATATTCTAACCAAACCACTTTCCAGAGTGAAGGTTGATCACTTCAGAAAAGGTTTAGGTATGATAGAAAGGTAATCTGCTTTGTAAATAAGATGTTTAATGTGTAAACTTCTTTTGTCATGTTGGCACATTTTGGGTTTCACCCCCTGTGTTCATATCTAAGAGGTGACGATCTCTCAGATTATGAACACTTGTATGCAGACATCATATGGTGACAATCTTATGATTCTCTAACCAATTATCATGTTGGATCTCTGGTATGTCATGTATGTGTCATGATGGTGTTGTGATAAAACTTTGTATAAAATGTTTGTGCACATATCACAACCTGGATAAGATGAGAATTTAACCATCCTCATATGTTTATCCTTAGTATTGCGTGTTTAGGCAATACTGATATCACATGTTCAAGTGATATCTTGTCATAATGAAATGATAGATCTTTTATAACACATGGTTAGGTGATATTCTATGTCACATACTTAGAGTGATGTTTTATATTTGTATCTTATGTTCTGATGGTACTTCATATCAGATGTATAGATGATATATGCTCTTGGAGACTGACATTATAAAAAAGAAATGTGATGTAGGTTACTTTATCTATCTTCCAAAGCTAAGAGGGAGTGTTAATGCATTAGTTGCTTCTGCAAGATAAGACTCTCCTAACCTGTTATTCTCTGTTGTTTTGTTTTGGTTATTCATCTATGCTATTAGATTATCTTATTTTTGTTTTCGAATTGAATATGTTTATCAGATTATAACATTAATCATGATTATGATATTGACATTGGATAAAGATGGATTAGATCGATGACTTGCTTAACATAGTTAAGCGTTGATCTAATGTTATTGGGCTAGTAACCCGATAGCATATTAATGTCGATTCATTTATGGATTAGCATTAATATGCTATTGAGGTATTAACTCGATATCATATGTAATGCTATTGTTATTGAGTTTAGTTCATAAACATTTTCGAGCCATTAACAAAGCATCATAACTAAACACTGCTTCAATCGAGTGTTTAAGTATTAATGTTAGTTACCAAACGTAACATAGATCAGGATGTGCAATATGAAAAGGCACCGATCAATAGGTACCTTGCTCAGTCATGTCTAAATGACATGACCGGTCAAGACATCTATTGACCGGTCCTCTAACATATAAAGCCTGACATGAATCATTTGGAGAAGACATAGAAAACATAAATGATCTCTCTCCTCCAGCCTGCAAACGAAACAATAAGAATATTAGACAATATAATCATATAATATTCTCACATATATAATAAGTTCTTTTATTGCGATTGAATATAACTTTACAGTGTGAGCCTATCATCCCCTTGTATACTTTGATTGGCTATTTCGAACTATCTCCACAAGCACAATGGGGTGGACCTAAGGGTTCCACGTGGTTAGGTGGCATTGCAAACCATCGTTGGGGACCAATGGACTCAATTCGTGATCACCTCGGAAAGCACTTCCACCTCCCTCAACACATGTTCTTTCTCTTTCATCTATTCTTGCAAGTTGTAATTCAAATGTATATTGAAATAAGCATTGTAATAATTGATGATATGTATATTAAACACTCCAAGTGGAGATTGATGTAATTGAACATAATCGATATGGTTTATGCTAACTTCACTTAAGTATATTATGGGCCCATAACCCATAGGTCCCAAGATCAATTGTATAACTAGAAAATAAGATATCTAAATGAGTTGAAATTTTTTAGGAGTAAACATGTGGGCAAGTTGAACTATACAGTGGGAGAGATGGCCTTTAAAAAAAAAAAAATTATACCAAAATTTAAATTCAAATACCCTAGTTACTTAAACAAAAGAAAGGTTGGAACTATTTTATATCAAGTATTTTGTGGGTGGTCATAATCCATTTTTGTTTTCTTTTAAGATGCTAGTAACATTATTTTTAGTACTACCTTTACCTATTGTACTTTGTTATTGGACTCGATCAACCCAATAACCTTGTACAGGTGATTTATTTTATTAAAGAGGATATTCATGTAGTCTAGAATGCATGATTATCGTCTTTGAATATATGTTGAATATATAATAACGAGTGACTACTTAGTATGAGATATATACATGTCATTCAATAAGTATATGTCATGTATTGACATAGGATGACACTTTATATGAGATTATCAATTTGGGATATAGTTATAAGAAATATGTGTATATATAGTAGATAAATTCATTTCATGTATATATATAGTAGATAAGTTTTGGTAGCTCCCAAGAACAACTAACTTAGATAAGGTAGATAAAGTCATTTCATCTCCCTGATTGGCTTTAAAGGCTCTTGTATTTGGGTTAGCTAATTCCCTATCAGCACCATTTTTAATAGGTTTACCATTACTTAGTGGTTCATACAGTCCTCTTAGGAGCTAGACCATCTCAACCATGGTGCGCCTGATCATATTAGCTTGAAACCAGTGCGCCTCATATTACCTTGAAACCTATGCCCCCTATTCGTAGCTGATGGGGATAGAATATCATTCGTTGTACATATCAATGAGGTGTGCTTTACGTCTAGATAATAATAAATTTTATTTTTTTTAATAAATTATTGGGTTGATGATAATTGTAATGTATTCATCACTTGTTGTCATTGATGAAACACTCTCACACACATATATGATTACATTGACTACCGGTATAACTTCAATTGGTTTACACTACCAACCGGTATGTTTAAGGTCTATCTCTAACCAGTACTTTGTGTCAACTAGTATGTGCCTAAGAGATAACCTGTGGTTACACTAAGTCAGTATCAAAATAAAGATGGAGGTGAAGAAGAAGATCAAGTGGAAGATTCCATGAAAACGATTCACTAGTTTTATTTCAACCAGTATTGATTGGTCTAACTGGTGGTCTAACTGGTATCCATTTTTGTGATGAGTTACCAACACCGTTTGTTTGGTGGTCATTTTTGTGATGAGTTATGTTTAAATGTCTAGATACACTACACCTAGGAAATTGTGTTCCTATGGCCAACATAAGGTCAAAATGTCTATTTAAAGACATCTTAGTGAAGCATTTTATGTGAGAGATGAAAAAGAGAGAACAGATATAGAAGAGGTGATCTATGCAAATACTTTTGTTGAAGAGAGATAAGTGTTTAGATGGAGAGCAGTGTTGAATGTACTTAGAATGATCTGATCAAGCAAGTTTTGTGCTACTCAGAACAGATCAAATATTTCTTGTTGTTTTCTAATCATTACAATAGAATAAAATCCCCTAACCGAGTAAGTTCTAACAAGCTTCATTGTACAAATCCTCTAGCAAGGTGATCCATTAGTTTGGATTCTAAAATCCTCCAGCAAAGTTACTCTTAATAGGGTATAAGCTTCTCATCAAGCTTGGGATCACTAACAATATTCGCTCCTAGCAGGGCTCTTTGTAAAACCTTAACCGGTCAGTTTTCTATCACTGCAGATAGTTAACTTGTGAGTTCCATCTCACCGTGGTTTTTACCTATTTGGGTTTTCCACGTATAAACACTTGTGTTATGGTGGATGTTCTACTTTATGTGGATGTTGTTATTTCATTTTGGATAGCATGTATTTTGTTCAGATTCTTAGTTAACTTTATCTACTAGTTAGTGTTTAAAGTTGTGCTTGTTTTGGTATCACTGATTCACACACCCCCCCCTCTCAGTGTTTTTTCAAGACCATCAATTGGTATCAGAACCTAACTTCTTTGAAGCCTAACCACTTGGAAAGAAATCTTGAAACTACCATGGGGGACAGAAGTTACTTCGAGATGGTTAGAGAGCTAGATGCTAGCAGAAACAAGATTGAATCCCTTAGGGGCAGACGAAAAGTTTCACAACCCAAAAGGAGAGAGTTATCTGAAAAATTATTAGAAATATCTGATAACAGTTCTTCGGATGAAGCAAATATTGATGCTTTAGCAGAAGATGTTAAAAATTTGTAGGGTGAGAAACTGAATCTAAGAAGAGACATAGAAGGTCTCGCTATCTGCATGAGTCGGGAATTGGAAGCCAAAAGAGTTGTTGAAGATCTTATCAAAGTAAGAGATCAGGAGATCATAAAGATCAAAAAGGAAAAAGATACTATACATGAGGACTTGATTGCTAAAACAGAAGAAAAGGAAAACCTAAAGCTGGATCTTGAGTTGGCATCGTCTCTGAAAGAAAACTTGTCTAAGCATAATGAAGATCTTGTCAAAAAGCTTACTAAAGCCAATGAGAAATTGGAGAAGTTTGTCAAAAGTTCTCCCATGCTGGAAGAACAAATTCAATCACAGAGAATGAAGGGTGATATCTCTGGACTTGGTTTTCATACAACTGAAAAAGGTGAATCCTCTGGTGCAAAAAGGGCAACTATCCAAAGAACAAAACTGCTTCTAAAGTCAATAAGACTACCGGTAAGAAGGCTTTTAAACCCATCTGCTTTGTTTGCCATAAGCCTAGTCATATTGCAAATGTTTGTAGGAACAAACCTAACAAAAATGCAAGTTGCAATACCAATGCTAGGTATGTGTCTAGAAATTTTGAAGGACATTGCTACATTTGTGGGATGTATGGGCATAAACATATTGAGTGCAAATATGGATCAAACAATCCCGCACCACACATGCATCCTAGACCATATGGTGATCGGATAAGGAATTTTGATAACTGGGTGAACAGGAACTAGCAAACCGGTTTAGTCCATTCAAAATGGAGAAGGTAACAAATGTTGTTTGTACCTTTTGTAATAACTTTGGTCATGTGGCTATGAACTGCAGAAAAAGAATAGTAAGAGGAAATGCAGGACCCTGGAGATCATCTGGTATGGTTTGTTACCACTGCAACAAACTGGGGCACCTGGCAAATTTTTGCAGATCAAGGAATATTAAACTGGTCAACTCCTTCAAGGATCAAAAAAGCAAGCAGAAAATTGATGTTGAGGAAACTAGAGAAGATATGAACAGGACATGGAAGAAGTAAAGCGAAGAATTGCCTATAGAGGAAATCATTCCTTCACCTAGTGAAGAGAATCTAGCACCGGTGACTTAAGCATGTCTAACATGGCTAAGGGGAGTGTAATGGTAAAACATTTCTGAACCCCTTTTGTAAAATGAGCGGGAAAGAATTTTTGAATTTTGAATTTTGGTGACTTTTTGTTGACGTGTTATTAACCGGTATTTCACTTAAGTGGTAAAATTAAGGTTTGTAACCTAAAATTGTGAGCATTTATTGTGGTTGGTAAAAAAAGGATAAAAACAAGTTTTACCTTATCATTTTTACCCTAACTCTTTCGAAAAAGGAAAATTGAAGTGATAGCAGAGTAGAGCAAGATTGTCTTGGTGCGAACTGGCAAATTGATTTGTAATTAGAGAAATCAAGTTGAATTGGAAGCTACAGAGAAGCGAACGAGTGTGCATTTGAATAGTTCAACCGGGAAATAGAGAGACATGCAAGATTCTAGGTATTTATTTGTATACCGCTTCGAAACTTGTTTATCTAGAATGGCATCTACTTCTAAGTCTATAGAGAGGTTGATGATCACTGCTGAGCCTGAGGAAGCTCTGAAGGCAGATGAAATTATGTCTTCTAATGCATTGTCGCAAGTCCCGAGTGGTGTCATGGTCAAAGGTGATTTGTCCAACTATATAGATTGCAAAATTGAATATTTGGGAACTCTTCACATCTATACTCAGCTGAAATCACTCTGTAATAAGGACGAAAAGATTGAAACTAAATATGCTAGGGTTTTTGAAAAAGGGTTTCATAATGCCGCCTATTTTCTTCAAGATTTTGAGGATGAACACATAAGAATAATCTTGAGTCAATTCCACAGAGAGAATATGTATCTGGAGAGGACTCACATAATAACCAAGGAGGCTATTACGGTTGTAATGAGTTATTGCTCAACTGGTGAAGTTCCTATATTGAGGAGAATATTGTCTTCAAGTTAACTGGTTCTACATCCGATAGGCATAATTTTTCTATCAACAATATTAGAGACCCTGCGATGAAACTTGCAGCAATGGTGATAGGCTATCAAGTATTTTACTCGAGTAGACTTAACAGTGTTCCATCTGCAGCAATTCATATAGCACATAGAATGATAATTGATAATGCAGACTATGATATTTGTGAAGCTATCAGACTCCAGTTATTTCAAAATTTAAAATCCATTAAGAAGGACAATACTCAGAAGTTCAAATATGGTCAGCTGTTAGCTAGGTTATTTTTCTACTTTCAGAACTTTCTACCGGCTATAGGTGACATTGAATGGTCCAAAGAACAACCGGTCAATGCACAGATCAAGAACAACATTAATGCTATGAAGAGTACTTTTTCAACTGCCACGAACAGATAATTTAATGAATTCCATAAGAAGATGAGCTTGAGAATGAGGTTACTTGAAGATGTGGTAAAACACTTTGAAAAAGACATAATCTTCACGGTTACAACTAACTTTTGCTTGATGCAAGCAATTGAACCTAGAGAGGAAGAGATGGAAGATATGAGCTACGAGGTCAATCATGACTTACTGGTTGGCTATGCTAATACTTTGTTAGCATCGCCCAAAGACAAAAAGAAGGCAAAATTGGACATCTTAGCAGTCCAAGTTGCACCAACTGAAACCCGTACTGCACCTGTACCAAAAGAAAAAGGAAAGCAAAAGAAATGTGATGAAAAATCTTCTGTGAAGAAGACTACAAGGGTGACTCAGAGTGTCCTAACCAAGAAGGAACCAACACCTAAAATATCTGAGAAAAAGGAGAGTACACCAAAGAAGAGGCATAGGAAACTGATTTTACAACCAGAGTCTGAGGGTATAGATTTTGAAGAAGAACCTAAGAAAGAAAAAGCAACTGGTAGAACACCTAGGAAGGTGAAGGTAGTGCCAAAGGCAACTACACTTATAGACATTGCCACCTACAAAACTGACACAACATTCGAGAGAACAATGAAGTCATTGGGAAGAAACAAGTTTGACAACGTCAAAGAACATTATGATTCTTTTACTGAAGATGAGCAAAAGCAAATACTCCAATAGGTGATAACCTATTTGGGTAATTACAGTAGATTTCCGCATGATTTGGAGAAAGATATTTCAATCTCTTTGTATAATACTTTGTTAGATAAATGGGAAGAAGCAATTTGAACAGTTAGAAAAGAAGATTATTGATGAAGTATTTGTACAGTATTTTCCCAATCTATCATCTAATGGAATTAGTGCTTTAACTGAGGAATACAAAGCAAATTTTGATTTTAAAGTAAGAAGACTGAAGCTTCTTAATGCAAAAAGGTCAGTTGTTGAGTCTGAGACACATCAGCTAGCTTCTATAATCAAAAAGAGGGAAGAAGTCATCCACTCAAGTAGTAAGGATGATACTACAGAAGATGTTCCTTGACCAGAAATGGATGAAGAGGAAATTGTTCAAGCTGACATAGTCTATCCAACCAAGAAGAAGGATGATTCCATTATTCTTGTTGATGAAGTTATTCAGGACATTGTAGACCTATTTGGAGACATTACAACAACAGATATAGATCCTCCTACAATCACAAAATTACGGGTTACATTAGGTGATCAACCGGGCAATCATCTAAAAGAGGTTAGTGAACCAACAACTAAACAACTGGAGAAACCCCAATCTCCACCGGTCATTGAGATCAATCAAAAGGAGTCTACTAAGGAAGCTATTACTCAACAAATAGAAACACAAAAAGAGCCATCATTAAGAGTATACCCCTTGAACCGGAAAAGAAAGAACTACTTGATGATGATGATGAAGACTCTTTAAGTATTTCAGGACCTATTGACATGAATACCTTGAGTGCATCTGAAATGATGAAGATTGCTAATGTTATGCAATCTCATGCACACAAGAAGAGATTGAAAGAGCAAATAATTGAGGCAGAGACAATCTAGAATGCAGTAGATATTTTGTCTAGATTACTACCGGAAACCTCTGTTGCACATCTTCCTACTCCTATCAGCAAACTTGGTCAATTAGTTGCAGATGCATTTGATCAAATCAAATCACTTGAAGATGTTGCTCAAATATCTGCGGAGAAGAGCCACAAGGAGGCATATGGAGATAAACTGGCTGAGCATATTGAAAATAGCAAAATGGCTTTATCTAATCATGGCAGTCTGTTAAAGAAAGCTATTGAATCTGGAGGAAAGTATCTTGCCTCTACCTCCAATATTACTTTCTTTTATTCTGATATTTCTAAGAATCAAATTGAAACTGAGTAGGAAATAGAAAGGTTGTGCAAGGCATATGTCCCACTCCAGGAATCCATTCATGCCTTTAACCGATCTATAGATGAATTGCATGACAGACTGAACAGGAATGATACTGAGAGAGCTAAGAGATTCCAATCTCTAAGAGAGCTCAAGAGTCAGCTCACCTCCCAGATTGACATTCTTTAGAGAGCCTACTCCAATGCAGAAGCTATTCTTGCTACTCTTGAAACCTGCATGCTAGATTCAATGGAAGAATTCTATTCCCAAATGTTGTCTACCTCTGAGTATACGAACAACATACTGGAATCATGGAAGAATGCTCTATCCCAGATGAAGCAGAATTTCAATAATATTTTCATGAGAATAGCCAATGCATGAACTTTTTTGAAATTGTAATATATGATGAACACTTTGATACAGATTTTCTATATATATATATATATATTGTAATGCCCCGCTAGGAAACCCCGAAGGGATTAAGCTATAACTCAAGAATGAAGTGCAATAATTTTTTAATTTTTTTTTTAAAGTTACACCACATTAAGATACAACAAGATATCAAAGATTCAGATTACATAGCCGAAGACATCAACTAACACCTAAAGAGTTTCCCAATGAGATTACTTAAATTACACATTTAACTTAACTCACACAATTAATCCAATATCTTAATAACGAGATAATTCTTACACGAGGATAATCTCTTTCAAAAGATGGAAATATAAATCACAAGACAAGTTCATCCATTAAGATCTATTCATAATCTACATTCACGCTTTTCATTAAAATATAAGCCATCAATCTACTATTCTAACACACTAGAATTTTAACATAAACATATGAGATCTTTCCATGCATATTTAATTTCCTTAACAACAACTGAATAGATTCCATTACTCTAAGTTACATTCTTTCATATTCCAATTTATTGCATTTTTAAAAGACGATTGCATATATGCATCTACGATAAAACTCATCTAAACGACTTATGCAATCGATCAAAATGGCATTCATACATGCTAACACTAAACATGAAATATAAAAAATAAAAGCATCACATAACACCAAGATGATCTCGGAGTTCACCCCTAAAGGGCTACATCTCTGGGTCTGCTCAACTGCAAGACCCCTCTGATAATTAATAAAGTTAAGAATACAAGAGGTTACACCATTTACCATCCTACCATCAAGGTGAAACATAATCAATATACAAACGACCGCATCGGTCAATAAATACATAATCGATCCCTGAAAGAAAAGGATCCAGCTGAACATAATCAAAGCTAATACAAAGGTCCATTGGAGCATCCACAAAATTGAGTCATCACCACCCAAGGTCTAACATGAAACCAGGTACTCACAAGGGTATAGACAATAGGATGACCCACAAACGTACTCCTATCAGACAATACAACAACACACTAGTGAACATAGGGACAAGTGTCATCACACAACCTGGTATAGTTACCATGATAGGTCTTCGTAGGTTCCGGCCCCATACACTAGGTTACCCTGGCAACCTAATCCGAACCTTCGGCCCATCCAAGCCTTATGTGGACCCACACATCCTCTCATGAAGACAAGGATGTTGGTTTGCCATTTCAAGCCTTCTCATAGCATGTCGAGTCTGTGTTAGCACTCGTCCCATGTGTGAGGCACAATTATCTTACTGAGAGATTAACATTCTAATCTACTGTTAGGTTATCACTTATTAGACTCACTTTCGACGGGTTACCCAGCAACCACTTTGGGCGTGGCCCCCAATCGAAAGCCACTTTCCCATACGACACTAGACTATACTCAGACGAACTCAAAAACCAAGGAATAGACATTGTCAAACAAACGGATTTTAAGAAGGAGGGAACAACCATCTGGTCAAACATGACTCACAAGAGGTACACTCCTGACGGTACTCGAACCAAAGATCTGACCAACCATGGTCAACCACGAATCATCATTCGACACCCACATAAAGGATATGACCAATTACGACACTACCACAAAACAACAGTCAACTGGGAACCGAGGACTGAAACAGGTACCCCAAATCAATCCATACGACAGGGTCCTATCAAACAAAGCGCGACTTGCCATTACATAAGCAAAAGCAAATACAAAAATTAAACTCGCATAGGTAATATTCAGCAGATACAATCTTTTACCAAATTGATTTAAACATTAAATGTTGATCAAGTTTTCTACATGATCTATATTAGATTGCAGTTATCTACCTTATCTAGGTATAGATTGTTTTTGGTTTTCTAACTCTCTGAGGTTCATTAGCATCGAACATACATAATAAGCCATAATGAGTTTTAAACCAATTTCACATGAATATAATCAGACAACCATTACCAATTAAATAAGATATTTAATCTTCAATTAAAACATCATTGACATACTGGTTCAAAATAAATCCTGCACATTTGTCTTTTCCAAAACCAATTTACAGTATACAGATCAAGAAAATATACATATTTAGGGAAGCCAAATATAGAAAATTTCATCCTCAAATTAATAGATTATCTCCTTGAGCATATAGAAAAATACCAAATTAACTATTAATTAATATATGTATTTATTAATCCACGATTAATAAAACATATATACAATTTAATAACAACAAAATACAAACTAAGTATCTAATTAAAAAAAAAAAGCATCATTACTAAAATACAACTATGAAAATTAATTAATGTATATTACCTTTTATACAATTACTTAATTGCAAATAATCATAGTTCATTAATTAAATGCAATATTTAAATTTAACTAAAAAACTTAATTTAAAATATACATTTAATAATATTAAAATATCATTATATATATATATAGATATTATAATAGAAAAATATATATATAAAAAACACTTATTACTATTTTTTTTTTTTTTAAAAACTAAAAACAACAAAAAACAAAGGGAACTGGGCCCATGCCCTAGCCGCAGTGGCACCGCTGTGATGGGCGCAGGACCTGTGGCTCCCACGCGAGGAACGCAGTGCCCTACGGCCACCGCGGGGGATTCGCCGCTCCCTGCAGCCACCGCGGCGAAGACGCAGAGACTGCGGTCGCCGCGAGGGTTGCAGTGAGCTGCGGCCTACGCAAGAAGGGGGAGGAGGAGGCGGGTGGAGATCCACTCCCCGCCCTCCGAACCCCAACAAAAATTTTTATTTTTATTTTTTTTACACGCACAATTCGATTGTTTTTTTAAAAACAACAAATCGAATTTATTTTATAAATTTCGATTTACAAAAAAATCAGGTTTACATGAAATATGTTTTGGTTTCATTTTTTCCTTTTCTGGATGGATATTCTTCCTTCCAAACACAAATGGGTTTCAAACATCCAAAATAAATTGAGGAATAACAAAAACCCCAAATAAATTTTCCAACAAAACCCATATTTGGGCACAAAGGGACCATTTCCAATATAATGATTCAACCATATTATATTTTCTTGAAGAACACAAGCTAATAAGCATAGTTCTAAACCCACAAATCCAAAATTAAATCTAAAATCAATTTTAAAAGATTGGATTTTTAACAACAAGCATTTTTCATTCAACCAACAGACCATTTCTATGGCAACAAGGAAGACAAATAAGATACTCCCTACCTCCATACGCATTCCTGGAAGAAAATTGAAGGAGAGCCCAACCTACAAGCTCCAAAAACCTTCTTTCTCCCAAAACCCCCAAATTATTCCTCCAAAATATTTTTTCCTTCCAACCAAAACTCCCTCCCCAAAATTTCCAAAAGTCTAGGTTATATGGGAAAGGTTGACCAAAAAAACTTTCATTTTTAGAATTAAAATTTTTATTTAAAATAATTCTTTTCCAACTATATCAATAAATTGAATTGTTTTTCCCATTAAAATTGATTTTCTCACTCAGCTGAAATTTAACCTTTCTATTTCAAAAATGTCAAAAGATTAAATTAATTCTATTACAATTAAATTTAAATCTTTCTTTTTCAACAGCATATACAAAATGCATTTAATATTAAAATTAACCATCTAATTGAACTTACTCCTAATTTAAATCGAGCAATTCAAATTAACGATAAATCACATAAAGAAATCTTGTTTAATTTAGTCCATTAATCTTTAATGCACAAACACATATTTAATCAAATTAAATACTAAGGACTAATTAATCAATTTAACCATACACACCAAACACGCAAACCAAGGTCAACTAGACAGACGACTCGCAAACCCAAACAAAAAGGGAATACTGACGACGAATGATGATACTCACTTGAGCACGACTATGGTCAACTAGGGTCTTACGACCACCTAATCCAACTCTAAGGATTAAAGAGGTACACTCAAACCTGCAAATCCAGGTGAAGATAAACATCACACTCATGGGGCGTTGTACCTGAAATCTCCTACAACCAAGAGTCATACATGCATACATATATAACTTAATGAAACTGTTAGCTTGATATTAATACCACGAAATAGGAACACTAAACAACTTGCATACAACTAGTGCGAAAACACATTAACAGCTATGCATTAAATCAAAACATCTGACTATAATCGTTATATTATGATAAACTAACCAAGATTAAACTGAGATAAAAATTGATTATGGTAGGGGTACTATATATATATATATATATATATATATATATATATATATATATATATATATATATATATATATATATATATATATATATATATTACTTTATCATTTTGGCATTGTTGTCAAAGGGTGAGTAATAATATGTATGTGTGTTTTTGAAAATTTTGTATTTATGCATGCTTTAAGGGGGAGAATTGCATTAACAAGGGAATATGAGTACATATGTAAATATATTGTGTATGCACACTTAGCGGTATTGTATTACTCTAAAATTTTCTGAGTGTTGTCATCAATGCCAAAGGGGGAGATTGTTGGCTTGATGATAATTGTAATGTATTTATCACTTGTTGTCATTGATGAAACGCTCTCACACACATATATGATTATATTGACTACCGGTATAACTTCAATTGGTTTACACTACCAACCGGTATGTTTAAGGTCTATCTCTAATCAGTACTTTGTGTCAACCAGTATGTCCCTAAGAGATAACCTGTGGTTACACTAAGTCGGCATCAAAATGAAAATGAAGGTGAAGAAGAAGATCAAGTGGAAGATTCCAGGACAACGATTCACTAGTTTTATTTCAACCAGTATTGATTGTTCTAACCGGTATCAATTTTTGTGATGAGTTACCCGCACCGTTTGTTTGGCGATCATTTTTGTGATGAGTTATGTTTAAATGTCTAGATACACTGCACCTAGGAAATTGTGTTCCTATGACTGACATAAGGTCTGAATGTCTATTTAAAGACATCTTTGTGAAGCATTTTATGCGAGAGATGAAAAAGAGAGAACAGATATAGAAGAGGTGATCTACGCGAATACTTTTGTTGAAGAGCGATAAGTGTTTAGATGGACAGGAGTGTTGAATGTACTTAGAATGATCTGAACAAGCAAGTTTTGTGCTACTCAGAACAGATCAAATCTTTCTTGTTGTTTTCTAATCATTACAACAGAATAAAATCTCCTAACCGGGTAAGCTCTAACAAGCTTCATTGTACAAATCCTCTAACAAGGTGATCCATTAGTTTGGATTCTAAAATCCTCCAACAAGGTTATTCTTAACAGGGTAGTACTCTTAACAGGGTATAAGCTTCTAATCAAGCTTGGGATCACTAACAAGATTCACTCCTAGCATAGCTCTTTGTAAGACCTTAACCGGTCAATTTTTTATTATTGTAGATAGTTAACTTGTGAGTTCCATATCACCGTGGTTTTTACTTATTTGGGTTTTCCACATATAAACACTTGTGTTATCGTGGATGTTCTACTTTATGTGGATGGTGCTATTTCATTTTGGATAGCATGTATTTTGTTCAGATTCTTAGTTAAGTTCATCTACCAGTTAGTGTTTAAAGTTGTGCTTGTTTTGGTATCACTGATTCACCCCCCCTCTCAATGCTTTTCAAGACCATCATAAATAGCCGTCAGAATTATGACAGATACTAAACTTTGCACTGGCGATGGAATCGTCGAACCAACAGCATTCTCATCGGTGCAAAGTTTCAAGATTCCATCGAAATTCAGACCCCAACTAAACAAACATCCGACGAGGATCTTGTATGTCCGACGGCACCTCCTTGTCGGACGGTCATCAATGCATATTACTGGATGGATGACAAAACCGTCGAACCAACAGCATCCTCGTCGGTGCAAAGTTTCAGACTTCCGTTGAAATTCTGACACAATCTAAACAAACATCCAACAAGGATGTTGTATGTCTGATGACTTTTTTGACCAGAAGAGCAATCGTGCCCATTGTCGGTAGAGTCCATGGTGTCATCATAATGCCAACGTTCAAAGGCATCGTCGAAAAGTCCGACGACAAGTTTTTTGACGGCTACTTTTGTCAACAGTCCGATGAAAAGTAGTCGCAATTCTGACAATCGACCATCGGAAATTTGCCCCGAATGTACTAGTGTCAAATTTTTCACATCTGAGGAATTTACCTTTTCCGGAATTTTGGAGAGAGAAAATCCTCACTTAGCCAATTTTCCTTATGCCTTGAAATTCTTTACCTTGGGTGCATTTCTTCCCTAAGGAAGGAATTTTTGAAATTTTGAAATTTTCCTCCTTAGCCTTGAATTCCACGTTATGTTTTGTCCTTGGGTGTTGTTTGAAGGTGGTGAAGGATTTATGTACGTCTGGAATTGGCATTTCCTTCTTGACCATGTTTTTGCATTTTCTACTTGTCCTAGAGCGCATTTGCTAGGGAGTGGAGGAATTCTAGAAAATTAGACTTTTCTTCTTTGATGTCACTTTGGCTTTCCTTCCTTTCCTAGACAACATTTTCTCCATGGTGAAGGAATATTTGATGTGGACAAAAATTTCTCCTTAACCTCATTTTGGCACCCAACCTTGACCTTGATTCTACTTTGCCCTAAAGAAAGGAAATTATTCATGTCTTAGCCAATTTTACGTTTTCCAAGGCATTGAACATACTTGTGAGGCATTTTGACCCTGCAGGAGAAAGGAATGTGAGGATATCTTTTCCTTGGAAAAAATGTCATGATCTTTTCCATTTCTAATAAATTCTTGAGCGCATATCAACCCTAGAGAAGGAAAAAATCCTTTCCTTTTCCTATTTTGTGAATGCTTGTGTGTGCTTTATTATGAAGGAAGAATTTTCTAACATTCAACCACTTTTTCATCCTCAAGGAATTTAATCCTAAAGGAAGGAATTTCCAACAATTGGCCAATTTTTTATTGTTTTCGAGAATTTTGTCATTAAGGACGGAATTTTTGACACTTAGCCAATATTTCATGATTTTTGAGAAATTTGTCTTGAAGGAAGGAATTTCCCACACTCAGCCCATTTTTCATTGTTTTTGAGAATTATGTCCTTAAGGAAGGAATTTCCAACACTTAGCCAATTTTTCACGATTTTTGAGAATTCTATGTTTTAGGAAGGAATTTCCAACACTAAGCCAATTTTTTATTGTCTTTAAGAATTATGTCCTGAAGTAAGGAATTTTGTCTTGGGAGGAAAATCCTCCTTGACCATGAAATTGTGTCATCTTCTTGTCCTTGAGTGCATTTTCTTCATAGAGGAGGAATCTTGTTGAAGGAAGAAAATCCTTCTTTACCTAACTTTAGCGCCCCCTGTTAGAAATTAGGATCTTAAGATACTAATCATTATAAACAAGATCATAAAGTAAATTAAATGAGAAACATACATGCATAAATGTACACATTACACAAGATATACATGGGGGAAACCCTTTCAGGTAAAAAAAAACCCATAAAGCATCATTTAATTAAAACACTTACAAATATAGTTTCTCATAAAATAGACATGAACCTGGGGACACCCCTCCAATACTTCCACATGGCCAATAATACCTCATATGCATAGTGATGCAACTCACCATAAAGCACCAAATTCTCATCTCTCCCAAATGAGAGAGAACCTCCTTAAATATAGGAGGAAGGGTGGATTCACTAGTCACACCTTTTCAATAGCCCCCACTCATAAATAATTAATAATCTAATAGATATTAGATTATAATTATTTCAAATGAGATATGCTTATAAAGCATATAATATATAAGATTTTATAACCTTATATTATAACATTATATATAAATATTATAAGGATGTGATCCCTAATAACATTATGTTCTAACACTCCCCCTTAATGTTAATAGGGGATCACATGTCAATTTCTATAAAAGAAAAAATAAAGTACCCCAGTAATGTAGGTCTTTTTTGACAGTGATAAATAGAGACACAAATATATGTCAACATGAAGATCATGCATTCAGGACTACATGAAAGTCATCTTGTCATAATTTATAATCCCAGTGTTTTAAAAATGATGCTATAAGGTCTTAAAAAAATTTATTGGAGTTGTCGTCTCCTCAAATTAGCCTCTCCCTAGGTTCATTACATAGTGCCTGTAGGACTTAATACAATGTTTTCACAAGTGGAAGATTTACAAGGAGAAGAATTTACAATGTGCCTGTAGGACTTAAGCACAAATGTGCCTATAGGACTTACTAATGCCTACCTATGGTATTTAAAATTAAAAAAGGACTTGCATATGCCTATCTATAGGCTTAACGGACTTACTAACTCCTATATACGTCTTATTTCATACCTGTTAGGACATATGCCTACCCGTAGGATTTAAAAACTAGGATTTAGCCACTAGGTGGTGTCACTGACATGCACACTCCCCCTCAATGGCATCACCTAAGGCCAAACATTATTTGAATTTGGAGCATATAATGCCTAAAGGTCTTATGCCTATTAGGTCTTACATCTAGGATTTAGCCACTAGGTGGTGTCATGTACACTTCCCCTTAATGGTATCACCTAAAGCCAATCACTGCATAGAGGATTTCAAAGTGATGGCTAAAATTTCAATATATAACATCTGCCCATGATCTTCAAAGTGTCTTTATTGTAGAATTATTTCACTTGAGTGAGGTGCCCATGGTCTTCAAGGTACCTTTATTATAGACTGCTTTCACTTGAGTGAGGTGCCCATGATCTTCAATGTTCATTTTGATCTTTAGAAATGATATTCTCTAGAAAGAGTAAAGTAACTTCTAGTAATATGGTACTTTCATATGTATCCAAATGGAACTCTTCCATAAATCTTCAAGGTCATATTGATTCTTCAAGAGCTACATTCATATTTTGTCCATTTGATTCAAAGACACATAGAAGATAGTCTTCTTATTAAAGTATTGCACCATCCATGTAATACCACTTGCACCATATGTTTTGAAGGCATAACCTCGCGATAGAAGAAACAATATAGTTAGTAACATAGTAATCAACTTCATTTTTGGTGCAAAGAAATAACATAATATTTTTTTTGTCATTTGCCAAAGATCATATAATATTCCTCATAAATTTAGAATAAAATCCAATGCAAGGAAATCAACATATATTTTCATGAGAATAAGCATGAATAATTAGTCGTCTTGTTTAAAAAATAGACATACTACTACATATAGTAATGATCCATAAAAAATTTAGGCAATTTATGAGCTATCCTTTCTAGGTTTGCTCCCCGGACAATTTATAAGGGCGATAGTCACCCATTTTAAATAGTATGATTAAAAAAAAAATGGATCAAATATAGAATAGAATAACAAATCACTTGGATCTCCAGAAAAGGATGCTAATGAGAAATTTTTTAATTTACTTATGCATATTTAATAGCCTTTATATTTCATAGGTAAATATTTCATCCTCTATCTATAGATGATCATTGTGATAATTTGATAGTAAATCATTCATACATCAAACATAGTACAAGTAGGCATATCCTCAATGTTAATATAATGCATATCCTTCATCAAATACTAAAAAAAAAATTTAAGATAATTCATGATAATTCATGATGTTCCTTCCCTTTATTCCTACTAGTTCGTATGTGACATTTTAAATGCAACAGAAGCACTAATATAGTTAATAATAAGTAATTTGGAAGGGCCACTTCAAGGGCATGTGACACATTGAAATAAAGTTAGTTGATTAAAGATTCAAAATTCATTCCATGGGTCTTAAATATATATGAAGACTTGATTTTTTTTTAAAGTATTGAAAGTAAATGGGAAATGTCATAAATAGACAAATTTCCTTATAATGACGATGGATACCAAAAATTACCCTACCAAAATGTAGTTTAAGATATTCTCAAATAATTTCATGCCAATTAAAATGATAAAGAGACCTCAAGTATATGGTTTGCCTCTAGATATTATCATGCCCATGTATCATGCTTAAAAAAGGTGTAGATTTTAATATATCATTATTTTGATAGACCTAATTCAATATCTTTTTTATATATATAAAAACTTAAGAAACTTTAGAAGAGACCAAGACATCATTGAAATGAGGTTGAAACTATCATATTTAGAGTTGTTATCGAGTTAATCTCATATCAATAAGAATAATGTAGATTACTCCATAATCTTAAAATCACTACAAAGATATCATCCTTTATGAAGTTAAAAGTGGTTATATAATGATTCGTCATAAACTCTTAAAAAATCATTATTGATCATTCTTTTTTTAAGACTCAAATCCTTTAATTAGATAGTCAAATGTGATGTAGAAAAAAAAAAAAAAAAAATCCTAAGAATTTTGCTTAGCATTACACTCAGTTGCATTATAATACTTTTGATACTTACCTTTGACTCCCATGAAGGGATAAGTCACTTGGACTCAAATACTCCAGTAAACTTAAAGACAACGTATATAGGGAAACGTCAAAAGAAAAGATGTCACACTGTGATTGGAGCAATCAAATTCCAAAAAGTTTAGAACCTGCTCTAATCGGGAATGTGATGGAAAAAGAGAAGATTCATGCACCGTATAGACTTAATTTTTTAAAAATTCTTATAGATATTGTAGACGTCTAAAAATGGTCAACGCTTGGGGAGTCGTACTTTAACATTTGCACATTGCCTTATTTTAGGGTTTTTGCGTCGCATTAACATTTCTCGTATGTCACGCACTTGGTCTTTATCATTTGCAAGCATTGAGTCATTCTTCTGCATTCTTCATTTGTCTCGCTTTCGAATATGGTCTTGTTCATAACAATCTTCAGTCATGATTTTGGTCGATCTTATCCTGTCGCATCAATGTGCGTGCTCATTTGTCATCATTTTGGACATCGTCAATCCTAATTAGGGTTTTGTCCTCTTTTCAATCTTATCATTTTACGATCAATTTGTCATCGATCGTTGTCATTTTCAATCTTGCCGTTTTGTGATCGATTTGTCATCGATCGCTGTCATGTTCTATCTTGTCATTTTGTGATCAATTTGTCATCGATCGTTGTCATTGTCAATATCATCAATTTTGTGATCGATTTGTCATCGATCGTCGTTGTCTTCTCAATCATGTCAATTTGGATCAATTAGTCATTGTTCCTTGTCAATTGGTGCATTTCTCAATCAAATCATTTATCAGTATTGGTTTTTTATCAAGTCAAAATCATGATCAAATCGAATCGATATCAATTATCCTTCATCAAGACCTAATTGTCATCCTTGCATTGCTAATTCATCTTCTAGGGTTTCATGATTTAATCATTTAACCTTGTTTGTCATTTCTCCCTCTAGGTTAAATAATTTATTTATTTATCCTAAGTCTTCTTGTCACAATTAAATGTTTATTTAATTGGCTAACTAATTCCTCCCTCTTTGTGAATTAATTAATAAATGAAAAATTGTTAATTAATTCACTTATTTTCCTCATTTTCTAATTTCTCCTAATTCCTAATTTCCTAATTTTCATCAATTTCAATTTTCTAATTTCCTAATTTCTAATTCTCAATTCTCTCCTATTTTTCTCCTAATTTCATGGGAATGACATTTCAAGTTGTCATAATTTGTCATAATTGACAATCAATCAATTTTGACATAGAAATTTGTCATAATTTTGTCAAAATTATCAATCAATCAATCTTGCATAGAAAGTGCAAATTTGTCATAATTTGTCATAATTGTCATTCTTGATTTGAATTTCCTTTCAAATCTCCTCATGCTAATCTTGTCATTTCTCCAATTTGTCTATAAATTGGATGAATTTCTTCAATCAAGGTCCCTGATCCCTAGTCGAATCAATCAC
Organism: Cryptomeria japonica; assembly: GCF_030272615.1. Taxonomy (NCBI): domain Eukaryota; kingdom Viridiplantae; phylum Streptophyta; class Pinopsida; order Cupressales; family Cupressaceae; genus Cryptomeria; species Cryptomeria japonica. Next base: position 186,217,046 of record NC_081405.1, read on the forward strand.
GTTTCTAGTATTCTTGTGCTACCATCTTGTCTACTTGCTTTTACATCATGATTATGCACCAGCAGGTGAGATCCACAAACAAAAGCTATTTGAAGGAGAAAGAAGGACAATGAAGCCACATGAAGGAGACATTCAAGTTTGCAATGGTTTGCGTTTGAATTGATGTCTTTGTTTCATGTTTTCATTGAGTGTTTTTAGGATTGCTATCATTGCATTTTAGCTTTCGTGATTGAGCTAGACCAATGTTCTTATTTGCTTTGATGATTTCCACATTTCCTATCTACATTAATTGGTGAACCCGACGTGAACTAACCCCCTAATCATGCTTTTGAGTTGATTTGCAGGTGAAAAACCCTAGAAACAGGGTAATGCAGGGCTTTCTGAGAACTTCTGCGCCTGTGTAGGAGCAATCTGCGCCTATGTCAAGCATTATGTGCCTGTGTCAAGGACTTCTGCGCCTGTGTCAAAGGGATCTGTGCTTGGGTTACTGCATTCTATGCCTGTGTTACTGCATTATGCACCTATGTGAGACATTCTGCACCTGTGTAGGGCCAGAAACAGAGGTAAAAAGCAGTGTTTCTTGCTTGCAAAATTGTTTTGTTTTGCATTTTGTTTCTGCTTTTTGGTTTTTTGGTACTGATTCTTTGTGCAGCACCTTGGCATTACGCATGGCAAAGACAACAAATGAAACTACTAACACATTTTATGCAAGTTCAATAGTCAAAGACTAAACAAAGTAAACTTCTGACTTGGTGATTTTGCAGGTTGCCTTATGCTTCAACTAAACCTTGTGTTTGTAATTCATAATTAGGCACCTAGTTTTGATTGCTAAGTAGGATGGAATGAACGTGTGTTTGCTTTGATTGTTGAGTTTGATATTGGAGTAGGAGAGTATGCTCTCATCCTTCTTAGGGTGATCAGAAATCCAGATCTTCGATACCATTCTCTTGGTTCAGATTGTTTGTTACCTTTAAAGGGTCTGCCTTCCCGACCATTTGCTTTCTTTTGCAAGCAAGTGATAATCGTGAGAAGGGAATGACCCAAAGTGAGTACGGCTAGAATACCTTGGCATTCTAACTCACTATAAACAAATACCTGATGGGCGAAAGCTTTGAAGGAAGGGTTACGTGGGAATTGTAGTTACTTGGGAAGTGATAACCCTTGGACTCTTTCTCATATCAACATCTAAGTAGGGCATCAAGGTCTAAATCGTGCTTGTGCGACTACACTTGTTTGGTATCTTGGTGGGCTTAATGTCTCAATTACGCTTGCGTGACACCAAGGAGTAACGCTTAACAGAATTCCTTACTAAACACCTTATATTTAGAGGCCAAAAATCCTTCTAGTTGCTTGAGAAGGAAAAGTTCAGATACTTGGAAGAGATACTAAGTTCGCCATGGGGAGATTGCCATGGGGACTGATGCTTGGCTGCCTTGAGAAGTGAGTGTCGTGGAGGGGAGCCTGTGGGGTCAAGCATCTATGTATTCTCCTTGAATCTCATAACGAGTCTACCTCTCAAGTACCTACTGTCCTTGCCTGCCATAAGAAATGTGTGAATGAGCATGATTGTCTTGAGTCTAAGTTGAAATATCTTGTCTTCTTTGTTTGTCAAAAGTTGAGTTGTGTCTCATTTCAAAAATAAGGCAAATTGATTCAAAACAAGGTTAAACACAAGAGCATTTCATCCAACAAAGTTCAAAAACACCTTCAAACATGGTTGTCAAACATTTTTCAAAATCTTGTCTCAACATTCATGTCACTTAGATTTAGGTTCATCTTAGGATTGCATTTTGCAAATTCATTGTCAATTACCAAGGTTAAGTTTCACCTAGGTCATACTCCTTTGCATATCAATAAGGGTCATCCATTGCATGTGTCCTCTTGCATTAGAGTAATACCATTTCATAATTCAAACTTAGGTTGACATTCTCATACATTTGCATTTGCATACCCTAGGTCTCTTCATTAAGCTTAGGTCATTATCATATCATATTAGGGTCATTTGCATAGTAATTGTCCCTTTGCATATAGTGTCAAAACTAGGTTTTGTCATACTTGAGTAATCCAAATCTTTGATAAACCCTAAGTCATTGTTAGGAAGTCTAGACCTTATCAAACCTTTTCTCTTTTTGTCATTATTGTCATTTGGTCAAACCTAGCTTAGTATCCAAGCATATAGGGGAGACATTGTCATTTTGTCCTTTTGTCACTTGGTCCTTTTGTCCTTTGAGGTCTAGACATCATTTCAATTTCCTAAGGGTCTCTTTTTAGATTTGCATTCCAAAAAGTTTGTCAAAATCTTGAAAAACAACCAAAAACATAGGTTACATTCTTGCCATAGATTGCATTTTCATCTATTTAGTTTGCATTTAGTTGCATATCATACATTATCCTTGAAACATTCCAAAAAAATATTGCATTCGCATAGTGACATGCCTGTTGAGACAAGGTCAAAATATAAAAAAATGGGTGAACCAACGTATCAACCCATTGACAACATATCAAATTCACAGTGTCAAACTAATCAAATAGTACAAATTGAAGGTTCATCAAACACATCATTACCACCATATGGAATGGTTCAACTTGGACCACCTCCATTATATGAACCAGTGTTTGTACCCATGAAACTAGGACATGGGAGTGTTCCACCAACACTAAGAGGAAATCCACCTTTTAATTGGAATCAACCAAACCTGCAACATCACATTCAAACTCAAACATTATGTGAGGAACAAACTCTTTCACAAGGATTTGGTTCAGATCAAGGCATTCAACAAGAAACGAATCCAAACACTTTACTAGATTCCTCATCAGATTTCAATGCTTTTGATGATGTTGACATGTTCTTTCAAGATCCAAAGTTGACGAAAAAGATGGATAAATTCTTGAAAAAAGTTTTTAAGATGTTCCCACAGAAATACCTTGACATGATGAGTAATGTGACCTCCTCAAGCGAGCAAATTAATGTGCAAAAACAACAAGGTGGTGAGTTGTTCAGTTTCTCTCCGCATCCAAATGAAGAAAATGTGCAACAAGAAATTCAACCTACCTTGATGAGTAAACGTGCTTCAAAGGCATTGGCAGTGACTATTCCTCAAAAGTCACCATTTGAGACAATAAATAATCCATCATTTAACACAACACCTATAACACAAGATCAAATGAAGACCATGCAAATATTGACAGCTATCCCTTAACAAGAAGTGGTTCCTCACATGCATAAAATTGGATCGATATCTAAGATGCAAGAAAGCTTCACGACTGGGATGCTTGATATCACCAATGTCCAAAACAATTCCACAATGCAACAAAGTTCTTATGTCCCATTAAGCTCAATATATTTACCAAACACTATTGTGACAGATCCTTCAATAATTGCGACACAAAGAGCTACAGATAGTGGTTTACACCAACAACAAATGTTGCAACAATTGAGTAATACACAAAAGGTACAATCGAATGTGCAAACAAACAATGTACAACAACAACAATACCGCATTCGACAACAAGTTGCAGCGCCTTCTGCCCCATCACAAGTTAATGCAAACTTGCAACCACCACAATGGATTGGACAAACAACACAGCAAGTCAATGCAAGTGCCATACCCCATCTTAAGGAGAAACAACAAAAACCACCCAAACAAAGTTTTTTGCAAATGATGGGATTTACACCACGACAACAACAATTGGCACAAAGTCAGCAAATTCCGATTCGTCACCACCAACAACAACATGTGCCTCAATATGTGCCAAGACAAGCAAGCTATCATACTTCACAACCGCAATTGACGCCTGTGCAATATCAACAACACCCTCAATTGCAATATCAACCTAGGCTACAAACGATGATTCCACCACAAGAAGCACAGCAACAAGGTCAATATCAAGGTATGGCACAACCACAACAACAAGAGGTGTACCAAGAACATTATATGTCGAAGACACCAAAGATGGCAATTTCAGAGCATCAACAACCGATCGGAAACATGATGTATCAACAAAGAGTACCCACCAGGATTAATGATGGACCTCCAAAATCTGATACAATTGCACAACAACTTGAGAAGTTGCAAAGACAAGTCGACGCATTGGAAACCAAAGGAACAAAGAAGTTGTATACAGATCAAGATTTATGTCCTAATCCCTTTGACAAGAGCTTATACATGCCTCCCTTCCCTAAGCATTTCGAGGCACCTAATTTTGAGAAATATAAAGGGCATGGTAATCCAAAAGATCACATTCGAGCATTTTTCACGGCATGTACTAAAGTACGTTATGAGGAAACATATTTAATGCGCTTATTTGCTCGAAGTCTCACAAGACAAGCCATGGATTGGTATTCGCATCTGCCAGAAAATATAAAGACTTGGTCGAAATTGGCTCAAAAGTTTATATCTCACTTCGCATTCAACATCGATAGTGACGTGACCATGTCAGATTTATGCAACACCAAGCAAAAGCAAGGCGAACCATTAGTGACTTTCTTGCAACGATGGTGAAGCTTGTATAGTCGTTCTTCCCTAGATATACCTAAAGAACAACAAGTGAATTTGTTTATCCAAAATTTGGTCCCGGAAATGATGTATGAACTAAAATTGAAAAGTCCCAGTACTATTGAGAAACTCATTAAGAAAGGGATGAACATTGAAACTGCTCTTGTAGCCAAGGGAATCATTAAGCTCAATAAAGACAGTCACAACACAAATAATTCAGGGGACAAAAATAGATTTTGGTACAAAAACAAGAATGTCACTAATGATGGAGTTGTTGATGCAAGAACGGTGAATGCAAATCAACCCCCGTTCACAATCAAGAAATTGAGTGTTTCTAATATGTCAACTATGGAACAAAATCAAACACCAATGAGCAATGTTACTCAACAGCCGCATTACCAACAGCATACTCAACAATACACTCAACAATATAATCAACAAGGCCAGCAACAAAACTAGCAACGCAAACCTTTCCGATCAAGGGATGGATCTCCTCGACAATTTACGCCATTGGGAGAGCCTATTGAGTCAGTAATGAAACAATTAATACAAGCCAAATTTATCAAGTTACCAGATATCAAGGCAGAACCAGTGGTAAAGCCGCATTGGTGGAATGATAATGCATATTGTAGTACCATCAGTCAAAAGGACATAAAACCGTGTCATGTTTTCAATTGAAACATATGATTCAAGACTTGTTAGAGCAAGGAGTAATTGAGGTAGATCCGCCCAACGCGACCTCTAACACTGATCATACAATTTTCAAAACTCCTTTGCTTGATCATGACAAGGGTAAAGCATCTTCTTCAAACTCTACCCAAACAGCAAATTATGCAAATACTGGTTATAACAATGTCATCAATTGTTTTCGAGTGTCAAATGAGTATGTTTCCACCCTACAAATAAAGGGACAAGATCCTTCTTGTGCAATCACCACTCGTCGATCCAAAATAATCCTGAAAGGAGCTTCTGCAGTTCCTCCCAAATCAACTCCTGTGAGTCAATATAATCTCCTAGATCATTTAGGAAAGACACCTGCACAAATATCAATCCTTGAGTTGTTGAAAATGTCCCCCATGCATCGTGCAGTCCTAGATAAAGCTTTAATTGAGTCCACTGTTCCGACAGACATTGATGTTGACCAATTTCAAGCCTGAATTGGACATCTAGCTATTTCCCGAAATGTTGCATTTTCTGATAATGATATCTCACCTGATAAGCTCCCTCATAATGATCCTTTACATCTTGAAGTCTTTGTCCATAATTGCAAAATCCAACGAGTCTTGATAGATGGCAGAGTGGGTCTTAATATTTGTACCTTGAGAGTGGTCATTGGCCTTGGTTATACGGAAAATGACATTGATGCTTCCAGAAGAATAACAATCAAAGCATATGATGATGTTGAGCGCCCATCTAAAGGGATAATTACGTTACCTATCAGAGTCAGTCCAGTGACAGAAAACACTTTCTTGCAGGTCTTAGAACTTGGTCTCCCTTAAAATATGATTCTTGGTCGTCCATGGATCCACGTAATGAAAGCAGTTCCATCCACCTATCATCAATGTTTAAAATATCCTTACAATGGAACTGAGATAACAATTCTCGGAGATCCTAATCCATTTCAATTTTGTGCTACTCTAAAGGATTCCCCTCAGCAGCAAGTCCCAATCAATAGAGAGGCCCACTCACATAGTTATGTGGATCCTAATGAATTGTTAGATGCTGTCAAAGGAAAATTGAAGATACAGGACCAAGGATGCAGAGAATATTCAATGGATCAAACATTCCTCATCGGGAATTTACCAATATCTCCAAAATCATATGGCAAACCACATTTGTTGCAAAAGGAACCTAAGGTACTTATTCAATATCAGCCTCCCACTACATTTACAAGATGGGGTGAACTTGACAAAGAAACTTTAGATGATGATGTCATAGATTGGCTTTATAAGGATCCAACTGAAACCCCACCTGTCAGGTTGTCGGTGGAATGGTACGACAGAGGATTTACTATGCTATAGAAGAAAGGATATGATGGCTGCAGTGGCTTAGGCCTGGACAAGAAGGGAAGGCTAGAACCTGTTATACCCAAGATGCGACCTCCAACTTTAGGGTTAGGTTTTGTACCATTGCGAATTGGATCCTCATCTACCAAAGTGACCTCATGTGGAAAGGGGCATGACTCTGATGATGAAACAACACCTGAGGATACCCGACCCGAAACTGATTCCAGTGAATGGGAGTGGAGTTCTTTTTCTTCTAGCTCCTATGCCCTTGACAATGTTTTCCTTGACCTTGATAATTTGCCTATGGAAGACAAACATGAAATAACTCCCCCTCCTAAAACATGTCCTAATGCTTGGATAGAGTCATTCTGGGACCCGAGCTCCGAATCAGATACGAGTAGTTCAAACAGTGATACCACGGATGTTTACATCTTTACCATCTCAGTCCTCTCTCTCCTTAAAACCGATGATGACATGTCCCTCATCTATCCCCAGCTTATCCAACATGACCAACAAGAACCACTCACATTGGATTGTTTTCAAAATGACGAAGCAATTGCAGAATTCCTTGGACTACGGGAAGGCATACCACAAGGTGATCATAAGGCAGGATTTGCTATTGATCTGGATTCCACAGCATATTTTGGGGAGTCAACTCCATCTTCCAGTCATCAAAATGAAAAAAGAAAAGAAAAAGTAAAAAATCAAAAGAATAAGTCTTTGAGTGAAAACCGTAAGGCACTCTCTGATCATGAAAAAGTAAAAATAAAAGACCTACCTGCGGGTGAAAACCTCTCTGAGGCGCCCAAAGGTGGAAGAGTGGACATACCCCTATCAAGTCAGGATAAATCAACATTGCTTGTGGAAATGACTGAAGAGATAAATTTGGGTACACCTGACAACCCTAAGGTCATTCATTTTGCTGCTTCTCTATCAAAACAAGAAAAAATAGATTTTGTCAATTTCTTTCTTGAGAAGAAGATCAGCTTTGCATGGTCCTATGCAGATATGCCTAGCCTCAATCCAAAATTAGTCCTTCATCACTTGCCATTAAAAGCAGATGCCAAGCCTGTCAAACAGAAACTTAGAAAGATGCATCCCCAGGTGGCTCTCTTGGTCAAGATAGAATTAAAAAAATTACTAGATGTGGGCTTTATCAGACCCATTGATTATGCAGACTGGATTTCAAATTTGGTACTAGTTAGCAAAGTAACTGGGGGCATCAGAATCTATACAGATTTTAGGGATCTCAATAAAGCATGCCCTAAAGATGATTTTCCACTGCCAAATATAGACATCATAGTTGACATGACTGCTGGATATGAGATGCTCTCATTGATGGATGGTTTCTCCGGCTATAACCAAATTCGCATTACTCCTAAAGATCAACGTAAGACTGCATTCACATGTGCTTGGGGTACTTACTGCTGGAATGTGATGCCCTTTGGTCTTAAAAATGCAGGTGCAACATATCAAAGAGCGATGAGGACAATTTTCCATGACTTCATGCATACTTTGATAGAGGACTATGTTGATGACTTATTATGCAAATTTGTCACAAGAGATAGTCATCTAGCCATTCTGGGCCCAATCTTTGACCGAATGGAAACTTACAAGCTTAGACTCAATCCAAAGAAGTGTGCCTTTGGTGTCACAGTCGGCAAATTACTAGGGTATATTATTTCTCACTGAGGCATCGAAGTCGACCCGGCCAAGGTTAAAGCAATAATGGATATGCCTCCTCCTTCTAATCTCTGTCAACTACGAAGTCTGCAAGGAAAGCTCCAGTCAATTCGCCAGTTTATAGCTCAGTTGGTAGACAAATGTCATCCATTCCAGCATCTATTGCATAAAGGAGTCGCTTTTAAATGGACTGAGCAATGTCAATCAGCATTTCAAGCTCTCAAGGACTATTTGTTGTTGTCACCTATTCTAATGCTTCCTATAGAAGGAAAGCCATGTATATTGTATATTTCTGCAACTGAAACGGCACTAGGAGTTCTCTTGGCTTAGCAGGATGAGAACGGCAAAGAGCGAGCTATTTATTATATTAGCCGGACACTAGTAGGCTATGAGCTAAATTATTCAACTATTGAACGGGCATGCTTAGCAGTGGTATTTGCAACACAGAAACTCCGACACTATATGTTAAATCACCAAACATTGCTGATTGCAAAAATTGATCCCTTGAAATACTTGCTTAGCAGAGCAGCTTTGACGGGTCGCCTAGCAAAGTGGGTTATGATCCTCAGTGAATTTGATATTGAGTACATGGAGGGAAAGGCAATAAAAGGACAAGGCATAGTGGATCAACTTGTAGAGGCTCCTGTTTATGATGATCATCCCATGTTGACACATTTTCCGAATGAATTAGTCTTTGCTCTTACATCTTCTAATGAATGGAAGTTATACTTTGATGTGTACCATACCAAGTTCGGATTCGGAGTAGGCATATTGTTTGTCACCCCTCAAGGTGATGCTATTCCCAAGTCCTACAGGATAACTTTTCATTGTACCAATAACATTACAGAGTATGAAGCACTGGTCACAGGACTCCGAGTAGCGGTCCACTGGAATATCACACATTTGCAAGTCTATGGAGATTCTCAATTAGTCATCCGACAAGTGAATGATGACTACGAAACAAAAGATGAAAAGCTTATTCCCTACAAGCATATGGTAGATTTCTTCAAGACAAAATTCATAGCTATCCATTTCAGTCAAGTTCCAAGAATGCAAAACAAGTCGGCAGATGCGATGGCTACAATCGCTTCCATGTTAAATATGCCCCACAATATGGACAAATGTGAGTTTTTGGTCGAACAGTTGCTTGTCCCTTCTTTTGACATTCCAACAACAGATGTGATGTGCATTCTTGTTGGTCCTAACTCCCCGTGGTACAATGATGTATATCAATATTTGAAATCCCAAACCTTACCACCTAACTTTTCCGCTAACCAACGCCGAGCCTTCATCCGACAGACGGCCAAATATGTCATCATTGCCGACACCCTTTACCGTCGTTCCTTTGACCATACCCTCCTCAGGTGTTTGGATTCTAACGAAGCACAAACGGCTTTACACAAGGTTCACGATGGTATATGTGGGGGCCATTTCAATGGTCTAAGCTTAGCCAAAAAGTTAATTCGTGCTGGGTATTATTGGCCCACTCTAGAAAAAGATGTTGATGATTTTGTTAAGAAGTGCTACAAATGCCAGATCCATGGAAATTACATTCATGCACCAGTCCAAGAGCTTCATTCTGTTATATCTCTGTGGCCCTTTTCTCAATGGGGATTGGATCTTATTGGCAAGATTCACCCGACATCTACAAATGGACACAAGTTCATCACTAAAGCCACAGAGTATTTTACAAAATGGATCGAGGCTATCCCCATGACCTATATCACTGGTGTGCAAATTTCAAAATTCCTATTAAATTACATCATATGCATATATGGGGTTCCCCTTGCCATAGTCACAAATAACGGTGGTCCCTTCAAGAATAAAGATGTCAAGGAACTCTGTGAAAAGTTTCATATCCAACACCGTTTCTCCAGTCCATACTATCCACAGGGTAATGGTCAAGCCGAAGCATCAAATAAAACCATTATCAAGATCCTAAAAAAGGTTGTCAATGATGCTGGTCGAGATTGGCATGTACAGTTGAATCCAGCACTATGGGCTTATAGCACTTCTATCCGCACACCTACTAGCCCAACACCTTATTCCTTGGTGTATGGTGCGGAAGCCATTTTACCCTTGGAAGTGGAGATTCCTTCTTTGCGTGTTTCCTTGCAAAATCTGATTGATGATGAGACGCACAAAGTCTCTCAGTTGCATTAGCTTGAGATGTTAGATGAGAAACGTCAGACAGCCCTTACACATTTGCAAGCATATCAAAACCGTCTCCATCGCTCTTATAACAAGAAGGTCAAAGGGAGACACTTCGAAGTGGGAGATCTGGTTTTAAAGGCAAACCCCAAGAATGTACAATCTACTGACATCATCAAAGGCAAGTTTGAACCTAATTGTGTTGGGCCTTTCATAGTTACTGCAGCCTATGGCTCCGGGGCATATCAGCTTGCCACTCCAGAAGGTGAACCTTTGTCGGATCCTGTCAATAGCATGCACCTTCACAAGTACTAGGCATAATTTTCTATCAACACTTCTTCAAGTATGATCCTGAAAAAAAATTTAAAAATTAAAAAAAGCAAAAAAATACAAAAAAAATCAAAAAAAGAAAAAAAATACAAAAAAAATCAAAAAAAGCAAAAAAATACAAAAAAGAAAAAAGTGAAAAACAAATAAAAAAGAACAAAAAAGTCAAGGAAAAATGATTCACCCTCTAGTGAAAACCTGGCAAACAGGCACTTTGGGCAAGTACCATGGTGAAAACCTGGCAAACAGGCACCATGTGTAAGAACGATCATTGCTTTGTCATCTATCATGACCTCTAGTTATGCTTTCTCTCTAAAGATTTATCATGCCTATCCTTGTCCTAACCCAATGATCTGTTTCAGGCTTGTGATTGGTCAACATCATTGTCTAGCATACTCTGTTTCTTGTGCATATGTTTCGGTCCTGGTCGCTCTATATGTCTTTCAGATGTGCATTGGGTGCATTCCCCTTGTCATGGTCAATCACTGAAACTTTAAAAATTGAAAAATGTCCTGAAATAATCCAAAAAAAATTGAAAAATGTCCTGAAATAATCCAAAAAAATTGAAAAATGTCTAGAAATAATCCAAAAAAATTGAAAAATGTCCTGAAATAATCCAAAAAAATTGAAAAATGTCCTGAAATAATCCAAAAAAATTGAAAAATGTCCTGAAATAATCCAAAAAAATTGAAAACTGTCCTGAAAAAAATCATAAAAATCAAAAAATGTCCTGAAAAAAATCTCTAAAAATCAAATGATGTCCTGAAAAAAATCATAAAAATCAAATAATGTCCTGAAAAAATCTCTAAAAATCAAATAATGTCCTGAAACAAATCCCTAAAAATCATATAAAGTCCTGAAAAAATGAACACAAAAAAAAAAAAAAATTGTAAAAACTTGAAACGCAAAACAACAAATATCCCCTTTGTGCATAAGACAGATCACTGAGCATCCCTCCAATGACACGCAATCACACATTGTGCTTTAATGAAATCATGCATAAACAGATGAACTTTTTCAATCAAACCAGACATTCAAACTGATCAAAATTGTCATATCAATCAACATCAAAATCATTCGTCCTTGTCACCACTATCATGGGTCTTATACAGGGTGTGGTATACTCGAAACCAGACTGTGTCCTGTCTTAGACGGGGTACTACATGTCCTGAAACCAGACAGCATGATCATCCTATCAGCACTTTCAACTTTTGACAATGAAGATCAAGATGTTTGTTTGACTTGTTGGAATTAGTGAGTCTTATCATTTACTAATTTATCTTCGATCATGTTCCTATGTTGCTCGATGATGTCACTGAGTGATTTAGAGTGACCAGGATGGTTCATGGTCCCTTTCTTTTTTGTTGTGATTGTTGTTTGTCTGCGATGTGTTTGTCTTTTGCAAAAAAGGGTTGCATTTCAGCTCTGGCCTTCAATGCCATGATGTTATGCATCCATTTTGCTACATTAAATAAAGGTTCTCACCTACAAAGTGCATTAGTGAAAGCAAGTTTTTCTTCGCCTCTAACTGTCCTCTGTCTCATTTCTTCTTACTAACATTTCTTCTGTCAGTTTGGGCAGTCAGTTCAGTCTAATTCTCCGATCTCCACACAAAAACACATATGCTGCATTCTGCATCCATTTGGTTAGTACATTTGCATTACATCAAGCATCACATCAAGTATTTTATCCATTTCACATTATACATGCATCAAAAATACATAAAAATACATCCATACATGTTCCACAATGGTACATCAACGGTGCATAATAACATAAGTCATAACACGTTGCATCTCATCCTATCGATGCATATCATATCATATATCAAAATAATATCGGAGTACAAAATTGGACTGTCTGTCCTAAGTATGGCCCGTAGGCTGACTATATAATATCAAACTCCATCTGTCTATCATAAGGAGCACGTGCCTCTGTCACTGGGTGCTCCCTCTGTCCTCCTCATCCCTGCCATGTCTCAAGGATGATGTCCCTCCTACCCCTGGTCCTGGCTGTGGTGGTCTCATAGGTCCACTCACCCCCATGCTGCTCACTGACCTCCGAGAGCGTGCCCTGTTCTTTGTCCTCGATCGTGCCCGATATGAAGTTGCTCTCTAGTCTAGTGGAACTGCACTCTCATATAGTGTCCTCCAATGGCGTATCTCCTCTCCGATCTCTACCAACATCTGTACCATCTCCCGTGCACTGGCATCTCTAATCGACCCAATATACTCAGTGACTCTCTTTTCTTCTCGCTGTGCCTGAGCTACTGTTGCATCTCGAACCGCTGTAAGTCTGGCTACCTCCGCTCTGAACTGATCCTGCTCTGTCCTCAAGATAGCATTTTGTCTCTCTAATGTCGCAATATGATCATGCTGACTCGCTATGGTAGCCCTGCACATCTCCATCTCCTCTATCCTAGCTGTCTCCGGCTCTATGGGTATATTCTGCAATGACTCATGATCGGCTGAGCCTGGCTCATAATCGTCATCCCTCTCATCATCTCTGTCCTCGCCGTCCCCCTTATCCTCATCACTACCCTCATCCTCCTCATCCTCATCATCTCCCTCCTCCTCTCCAACGAGTGGGAAGTCCTTCTGTCTCCTCGATATCGGAATGTCAAGATCTATCAATGGCACTGGCCGTCGTCGTGCAAACCATCTCTCATACTCCTCTGTCATCCTGGCGTCCACCACATCTGATCTCCAATCCCACTGTCTCTATTGTAGATGTGTGAAGTCGGCATATGCTATGTGTGGCTGAATCATTCTCCCCCACTGACTTGTCTCTCTATGAGATCGGGCAAAGTGTGCAGTCCCTCTAGGTATATCCTGCCTCTCTCCAAACTATCGTCTGACTCTCTCTGGCAGGTACATCTCAATCACTCTCTGGCAATTCACTGGTCGCCCAATCTGGTATCTCTCCTGTCTGCAATACTGTAGCTCATCACTATCATCTGACCATCCAGGGCAATCAAGATATGGCCTCCATGTGAACTCTCTCGATCTGTCTAGCTCATGTTGCCAGTACAATATGTATTTGAAAGGACCCTGTCTCAGTGCTCCTCCATAGCAATACACATATGGTCGATGTGGTAATACCTGTCTCTCTGCAATCGGTCGACATATCGCTATGTGCTCAAATGCCCATACCTGTAGCAGTGTGACTCCACAGCTCAAAGTCTGAACTCCCTGATATGCTATCTAATGCAACTGAAAATATAGCATAGCAAGCACACATGGTCCCCATGCATACACCGTTCCCTCTGTCGCCATTCGCTCTAGCACTCTTCCCCATCCAATAGGGAATCCATGTCCTCGTCTGTCTCTTGCTAATAGGCATGCTATCACCACATATCGTCGATCATACTCTGATGCCATGGCCTCCCAGCCAATCTCCCTCTCTACGATATCCATATCATCTGCGTCACACTCAAATAATCTGCACAACGCATCTCTCCCTGTCACTGGGTCATACTCTATCATCTCCCCATGAATCGAAATGCGAAGGATACGCCATACATCCTCTAATGTCACCATCGCCTCTCCAGTCGCCAAATGGAAAGAGGAAGTCTTTGAATGCCATCACTCTGCCAATACAGTGAGCAATCCTGTGTTTGCCCTAATCTCGAGCATGAATGTGATATAGTATATCCCAAGTCCTACTAATGTATCTCTGTTTGTGCTCTTGAGTCTATGTCGTAACATGAAGCAGTCAGGTCGGTTCTCCCGCGTGATCAACGGATATTGTCGACTCTGCATCACAATTGGGGCACATTTTGTCAGTTTTAGGGTTTTGCTCCTACGGGCTGCATTTCCTTGTTTCATGTCCAAATCAAGGTGTTTCTAATCTATTTTGACCTATCCTATCCTTATCCACCCTTTTCGGATCATTCGCATGCTATTTTTGACCAAAATTGGGTTCCCAGCGAACAACTGCGCCTGTGTTCTGTATCCTGCGCCTGTGTTGCATTGAATTGTGCCTGTGTACCCTACACAAGCACACAATACCCTACACAAGCGCAAGATGCGCTCACATAGGCGCAGAAGTCAGTTTCTGCATTCCCTGTGGGCCCTGCAATGTCTCGCAAGCAGGTCCAATTCATAAAATTGAAAATATAGGTTTTTGAGATACATACCACTGCTTCTGCGTCGTCCGATCATTTGTAGGTGCGTACATGTTCTCCGAGGTGATCTGCCATTGGAATGTTCGCCATCTCTCTGCAAGTGTCCTTTTCCAGAGCAACAAATTCTCCTCTTTGACTAGTGCAAATGAGCAATTTTCACTCTCTTTGTCTCATTTATAGATCTTTGTCAATGCATAGATGGACGTGCACTCTCTCCATCTTATGCTAGTCGCGGTCTTTTGCACCATCATTTAGTTGTCCTTCATGCATCCGATCCCTGATTGTCAATCTGTTTAATACTATCATTTTCTATCATTCTTATCGATCAATTGGCCTCTTTTGTGGATGTTTTCGGCCAATTCCTCGAGGGGGTATGCATATGTCATTATCAGTGTCTGGGGCATTTTCATTATTGTTCTTTGAAACAACGCTTAAAATCGCATTGTCTCAAAGAGGGGCAAAATGTAGATGTCTAAAAATGGTCAATGCTTGCGGAGTCATACTTTAACATTTGCGCATTGCGTTATTTTAGGGTCTTTGCGTCGCATTAACATTTCTCGTATGTCACGCACTTGGTCTTTATCATTTGCGAGCATCGAGTCATTCTTCTGCATTCTTCATTTGTCTCGCTTTCGAATATGGTCTTGTTCATATTAATCTTCAGTCATGATTTTGGTCGATCTTATCCTGTCGCATCAATGTGCGTGCTCATTTGTCATCATTTTGGACATCGTCAATCCTAATTAGGGTTTTGTCCTCTTTTCAATCTTATCATTTTATGATCGATTTGTCATCGATCGTTGTCATTTTCAATCTTGTCGTTTTGCGATCGATTTGTCAACGATCGCTGTCACGTTCTATCTTGTCATTTTGCGATCGATTTGTCATCGATCGTTGTCATTGTCAATATCGTCAATTTTGCGATCGATTTGTCATCGATCATCGTTGTCTTCTCAATCATGTCAATTTGGATCAATTAGTCATTGTTCCTTGTCAATTGGCGCATTTCTCAATCAAATCATTTATCAGTATTGGTTTTTTATCAACTCAGAATCATGATCAAATCGAATCGATATCAATTATCCTTCATCAAGACCTAATTGTCATCCTTGCATTGCTAATTCATCTTCTAGGGATTCATAATTTAATCATTTAACCTTGTTTGTCATTTCTCCCTCTAGGTTAAATTGTTTATTTATTTATCCTAAGTCTTCTTGTCACAATTAAATGTTTATTTAATTGGCTAACTAATTCCTCCCTCTTTGTGAATTAATTAATAAATGAAAAATTGTTAATTAATTCACTTATTTTCCTCATTTTCTAATTTCTCCTAATTCCTAATTTCCTAATTTTCATCAATTTCAATTTTCTAATTTCCTAATTTCTAATTCTCAATTCTCTCCTATTTTTCTCCTAATTTCATGGGAATGACATTTCAAGTTGTCATAATTTGTCATAATTGACAATCAATCAATTTTGACATAGAAATTTGTCATAATTTTGTCAAAATTATCAATCAATCAATCTTGCATAGAAAGTGCAAATTTGTCATAATTTGTCATAATTGTCATTCTTGATTTGAATTTCCTTTCAAATCTCCTCATGCTAATCTTGTCATTTCTCCAATTTGTCTATAAATTGGATGAATTTCTTCAATCAAGGTCCCTGATCCCTGGTCGAATCAATCACGCTTCTAGTATTCTTGCGCTACCATCTTGTCTACTTGCTTTTACATCATGATTATGCACTAGCAGGTGAGATCCACAAACAAAAGCTATTTGAAGGAGAAAGAAGGACAATGAAGCCACATGAAGGAGACATTCAAGTTTGCAATGGTTTGCGTTTGAATTGATGTCTTTGTTTCATGTTTTCATTGAGTGTTTTTAGGATTGCTATCATTGCATTTTAGCTTTCGTGATTGAGCTAGACCAATGTTCTTGTATATGGTGAAAATGGATAACAATAAACAACAATATTGAAAGACTAAAATGGATTCAACCACTAAACCCTAGCCTAACAATGAACAAAGATCCACCATAACATATGAAGATAACCTAAGACAATGCAAATAACTCAAAATCACAAAGATTATACCATCACATGTCCACTAGGGTTTTGATCTCCATTCTTCCTATCTCCATTGATCTTGTTTGATATGCTTGCTCTCAGATTTTTGTATGCACAAGAGCTCAACAAAGAACGGAATGTGGTTGCAAGTAGAATTGTAGTGTAGCCAAGTACTCCAAAATCAGTCATTAGGATGTGTCATTAGAATGCTTGATTAGGATATGTCATTAGGATATGTCATTAGGGTTTGACAATGAAGAAAGCATCTCCTTAAATAGAAGACACAATAAGAAATGGAGGGTTAAGATTGAGAGGTGTAAAAAGAGAGGTCGGCTAAGATTAGAGGGTAGGTATAAGAAATACCAAAAGGTAGGTAGTGTAGGAATTAAGAGATGAATGACATGTGTCATGTGTAGAAAAAGATAATGAACTAATTAAATAAATAAAGATTTATTTAATTAATAGAAGAAGTAGGACAATTAAATAAATAAAATATTTATTTAATTTAAGAAAGGGATAATTTAAATAAATAAATGTATTTATTTAAATGAGAAATAAGGCTAGAAGAGGATAAATGAATTAATTAAATAAATAAAAATTTATTTAATTAATAGAAGAATTAGGCTTAGATAATTAAATAAATAAAATATTTATTTAATTAGACTGGACAATTTTAGGTGTCTACATTTTGCCCCTCTTTGAGACAATGCGGCTTGTCGCGTTGTTTCAAAGAAAAATAAGATGAACTGATACAGAGTTGCCCCAGGATGGGAATGATATGCCCCCTCGAGAGATTGGATGAAAATGTCTGAAAAGATTGCAGACAATCTCTCGATAAGAAAGAGAGGATAGAATGGATTGACCGGATAAAGTGACAGAGTCACGGACTGAAGAAGACGGACTCGGGAAAATGCAGGCGAGGGCTAGGCTAGGCTATAAGATAGGCCACGGGCAAAAGACATCCTCATTGTCATCCACACCCATAGAAGATCATAGTGCAGAGCGAGAAAAGAGCAGCAGCAGTCAGCAGCGATGGCATTCATTCATAGATTCGACCGTGTCCGCCGATTCCAGCGACCAGCCGATGCAGGAGAGCCGGTAAGTACCCGAAAACCTCCTCGTACTTTGATGCATTTATTGTTGTCATTAATGCATGCTAGGTAATGTAATAAATGCACGTTTATGTCAGGAAAGCGCGTTTGCATTTGAAAAGTATGAATTTGCATCTTCTAGGTCAAATCGGCAGTTCTGTGATGAACATACGCTGTCGATTGGATAAGCTGCTGAGAGGATACACTCAAGCAGGTCCTCTAGGAAGACTAGGATAGATCAAGGCACTTTGTGATGAACAGTGAGTACCAAGATAAAGTACTTTGTGATGAACAGGGAGTACTAAAATATGAGCAGCACTTTGTGATGAACAGGGAGTGCAAATGTGAATAACACTTTGTGATGAACAGTGAGTGTCACACACGTAGTACTTTGTGATGAACAGGGAGTGCGAATGTGAGTGACACTTTGTGATGAACAGGGAGTGCAAATGTGAGTAACACTTTGTGATGAACAGTGAGTGTCACTAGGATAGGTAAGCGTATGCATTGAGGTAGCAAGTAGCATTTTGTGATAAACAGTGAATGCCACGATAACTGACAAGATTGATTGTGTGACTGCAGGAGTATCTGCCTATGTTGGAGTCACGGGAGAAATTCCCATCGACTCAAAGGTTGCGACCAGAGTTGTCGATTCAGGATATGATTGCGATTGAGGAGATGGGTCTTACACATGTGCTATTTGTGCCTGAGTTTCGGGCAAACATGGGGTTGCTGACTGCGTTGGCCGAGAGATGGCACTCAGAGACATGCACGTTTCACCTGCCGATGGGTGAGATGACAGTGACATTGGAGGATGTATATAGGATTCTGCATGTTCCCATTGATGGAGAGTTGACTCCCTACGACCGTGACGGTGACAGGGAGGCATTGAGACAAGTTTTTCAGGATCTTGAGTTGGAGATGCGAGCAGGTCATGTAGCCTGGGACACCATGACTGCCACAGGATTAGCATTGCCGGCAGTTGTTGGAGGAGTCATCAGTGGATATTTGTGTCCAGACAGGGCCACACGAGGATTGGCAGTGGGCTGGGGAGGGGCCTTGGAGACGCTGATGGCAAAGCACACTAGGTATGCATGGGGGCCATGTGTCCTAGCACATTTGTATTATGAGCTACATCAGTTTGTATACCACGAATCAGTGGGTTTGGGCTGCGGTGTGACTCTCTTGCAGGTGTGGGCCTATGAGCACCTTCCCATCACACGGCCGATTCACTTCAGAGGCAGAGGACAGGGACAGAGTTTCGTGCACCTATATGCCATGATTACATCCCAGCCGCGGATTGGGAGATTGGAGCACTGGAGGAGAGTTATTGATGATATTGACATGGTGATCTGGAGGCCGTACCTAGGATGCGAGGAGTGGGAGGACGATGCCTTGGAGCTACCATATGTGTTTAGGAGCAGGTATCTGATTGGGCGGACGCCCTATATATTAGAGAGACAGCTGGTGGACAGGGTATGCAGGCAGTTTGGCAGGATCCAGAGGATGTCGCGAGGCTCGGGCATGTATGCCCGTACGGTCAGAGATCAGGTGCAGTTTGGCCCACTGTTATCATATGATCAGGCAGTGATGCAGTTAGCTGAGATGATGCCGATGCCATGGGACATGTGGCCAGAGGTAGATGATGCAGGGATGGACGCCGAGTACTCTGCGTATTGGGCAGAGCATCCATTTCCCAGATTGACAGATCCAGCGGAGCCACTGGATGGAGAGGGTGGAGGAGATGATGGTGATGGAGGAGGGGATGGAGGTAGGGGCCGGCGGAGGCGGAGGGGAGTGGTGGGAGAGAGACGGGTAGCACCTCGGAGGGAGGGAGGACAGGAGAGAGCAGCTCCAGTGGTGAGAGGACGGGGTGGACTGCCCCTACAGGTGCCAGCAGCACAGGGTCCCAGAGAGGGACAGAGACAGATGCAGCCAGAGGGACAGAGACAGGTACAGCCACAGGTACCTATACAGGCACAGGGACAGGTGCAGGTAGAGGCACAGGGACAGGCACCTGTAGAGGAGGAGCCACAGGCAGAGGCAGAGAGCGGAGACTCTGAGGAGGATGAGGTGGTGAGGCTGCGGGAGATCTGCCAGGGCCAGGCAGATGAGATTGAGGATTTGGTTCGAGAGAGGAACCACCTTAGGATCAGGGTCCGAGACACAGAGCGGGAGAGGGATCAGGCCATCCAGAGATACACAGAGGCCGAGACAGCTCTGAGGGCAGGTAGGCGGGCAGCAGAGGATGCAAGGGCAGGCTACGCATATGTTTTGCGAGCCGGAGAGGAGATCGCCTACTGGAGGGATCTATACTATGCAACCGTGCCAGCAGATCAGCGGTCTAGGAGCTTCCAGAGATCGTCGTGCACGGCTACGGGAGGGAGTCGCAGGAGACAGGCATCCAGCGGTGGAGTCATGGGGCCTCCACCACCACCAGAGAGACAGGGGGATCCTAGGGCGGGACCATCTACAGCTCAGACTCCGTCGAGGCGAGGCGGCTCCGAGGGAGGGAGTTCCTCATAGCTATAGTGGGCTCCCATTGTATCAATATATGTACCATTGTTGTATTGTAGACACCTGCGGGTGATTCTTTTGTAGCCATATGATTCTTTTGACATCATTGTATCATGACACTTTTGATTATATATGAGATGATTCATTTTGCGGCAGCTATATGCATGTGTACCTATGTGATGAGATGTTCTTATGTGATGCATGTTTTATGATATGGATGCTTATATGATGCAATGCAATATATTTTTGTTCTTTTTTGTTGTATATGTGATGCATGATGCAAATGTGAATGTATGTAATGCAAATGAATATGATACTGCAAATGATTATTTACATAATGAAAATGTGAGATGTGCTAACATGAGTTGTATGCAGGATGTGATGCAATTGTGAGATCTATATGTATGTATGAAATGCTTATATGTGGTGATGCAGATGTAGCTATATGAAATGCAAATGTTTTTGGTGTGTCATTATACTCAGTCATGTGATAGCAGGCTACGCGGACTCGAGAAGGACAATGGAAGTCAATCAAGAAAGGGGGATGGAAGACAGAAGATATGAACGTGAAAGAGCTTCTTGTGCATTATCATCATTGAGCTTTATTATGGCAAAATAGGTTATGACAATCGAGGCATTTGTTCGGCCCAGAAAGTCATTATACCTGTTTGCATGGAGATAAGACAGTCACAAACAAGGAATGCCCCAGTTCACACTAGACTCACAGTGTCCTCATATCCTTGGACAAGTCATAGCATTACTAAGAGACAATCCACAAACAGCAAATGCAAATAGGTGACGATACCCCATCCTCGCCTTTCTAGTCAAAGACATCCTGGAGATAGAATCTCTAGTCAAAGACATCCTAGAAAAGCTAAAAGACATGTCACCAAAAGATAAAATCAAAAGAAAACCAAGACTCGACACCAACATCCACTGTAGTCCTCAAGTTTAGTGTCTCTTGTCACTTGTTTAAGTCTTATTCAATTGTGGTCACAATGTTCACTTTCACAAAAAGGATAGATAGCACTGAACCATATGTTGTCTGAGTCTGTTGAAAGATTTGATTTTGTTGAAGCCCATTGTTGCTGCTGTGTCTCATCTGAAACTGACTGAATTCATGAAACTGATACTTTATTGTGGAGAAGATGGAACTTTATTGTGGACTGGTGATGCAAATGTTACTTTATTGCGGACTGTGCGTGGATAGACTTGAAGGAAACTAGAAGAAACTGTACTCCTTGAAACATGAGATGTTCTTAGTTCCACACCCATCACTAGACGTTGGATCGGCCGTAGTCACAGATAGGATCTGATTTATTGTGGATGGAAAAGGGAGTGAAAGGGAAGGGTTATGGATGGCTAACCAATCTTAGGTAGATCAATAACAAGCCATGATGGGAATGGGTAAGTTTATTGTGAGCGAATAAGTTGTGAGTGTGTGCAAAGTGAAAGGATGAAAGTGAATCCTGAAGGAGGGAGGAGCAAAGTCCCTACGCATGGCGCTGGTGACCCAGTTTTCACCATGGTACTTGCCCAGGGCGCCACCGAAGTGGTTTTCACCGTTGGACGAAATTATTTCTCTTTACTTTTTTGTTGTCACAAGGCGCCTGTTTGCCAGGTTTTCACCAAGTAACGATTTTTTTGTGTTTTTATAATTTTTTTGTATTTTTGAAATTTTTGATTTTTTTTGTATTTTTGCATTAGGATGCTCTGAAAAGCTATGTGTAGAACCTGCGAAGGTGCATGCTGTTGATAGGATCCTCCAAGGGTTCACCTTCTGTAGTTGAGAGCTGATATGCCCCAGATCCATATACTGCTGTGATGATGTAAGGACCAAGCCAGTTGGGTTCAAATTTGCCCTTCTTTTCTCTATCTTGCTGATTCTTGGGGTTCTCTCTGAGGACTAAGTCACCTACCTCAAATGTGCGAGGCTTGACCTTGTGATTGTAACTGCGACTCATTCGTTGTTGGTAAGCCTTGAGATGATTAAAAGCAGTGTGTCGTCGTTCCTCCAGCAGTTCTAGTTCTTGTAAGCGAGAGACCCTGTAGTCTTCATCGTTGATTATGTTTCTCAAGGAGACCCGTAAAGAAGGTAACTCGACCTCAATAGGCAAGATGGCTTCAGCACCGTAGACAAGTGAGTAGGGTGTAGCTCCTGTAGGTGTGCGGACACTGGTACGATAGGCCCAAAGTGCGGGATTGAGTTGGACATGCCAGTTACGGCCAGCGTCGTCGACTGTCTTTTTAAGTATTTTGAGAATTGTTTTGTTAGACGCCTCAGCTTGGCCATTACCTTGGGGATAATATGGTGTGGAGAAACGATGAGAGATATGGAAGCGCTCACAGAGTTCACGAACATCCTGGTTCTTGAAAGGACGTCCGTTGTCAGTGATAATGGAAGTAGGGATCCCGTATCGGCAAATGATGTAGTTCAGGATGAAAGTAGCGATTTGTTTCCCAGTAACTTGCGTGAGAGGCACGGCTTCAATCCACTTTGTGAAATACTCTGTGGCTGTGATAATGAATTTATGTCCGTTGGAAGAAGGAGGGTGAATCTTGCCTATGAGATCGAGTCCCCACTGACAAAAGGGCCAAGGAGATGCAAGTGGTTGTAGTTCCTGTGCTGGTGCATGTATGAGGTCTCCATGAATTTGACACTGCTTACACTTCTTGACAAACTGATATGCATCTTTTTCCATAGTAGGCCAGTAGTATCCAGTCCTGATGAGTTTCTTGGCCAAGGTAGGACCACTAGTATGCGGACCACATATCCCTTCGTGTACTTCTCGTAACGCAATTTGAGCTTCGTCACTCTCTAAACATCTAAGGAGGGTGCCATCTAGACCTCGTCGGTATAGGATATCAGCTAGGATAACGTATCGGGAGGATTGGCGAATGAAAGTGCGGCGTTGGTTGTTCGATAAATCGGGAGGTAAGATGTTGTCGCGAAGGTATGTGAATATGGAACCATATAACTGGGATTCAGGACCAACAACACATATCATTTCCGTAGGAGTGATCTCATATGACGGAATCAGCAAGTGGTCAACCAGGAACTCATAGCGAGTCTCATTTTGCGGTAGATCAATGAGCGAAGCAATTGTAGCCATGGCATCAGCAGCACGATTCTGTTCTCTTGGTATCTGCTCAAATTCTATCTTTGCAAAGTGCTGTTTCAGATCATCTACCAGTTGTTTGTAAGGCATTAGCTTTTCATCTTTTGTTTGATAATCATCAGTTGCTTGACGGATGACAAGTTGAGAATCGCCAAAAACACGAAGTTCCTGGATCTTCCACTGAACTGCAATTCTTAGCCCCGTTGTTAATGCCTCGTATTCCGCTATATTGTTGGTGCAAGGAAATGATAAGCGGTATGACTTTGGTATAGAATCGCCTTGGGGAGTTATAAAGAGTATACCCGCTCCTGCCCCATGCTGTGTGTATGAGCCGTCAAAGTATAGTTGCCATGGCTTTGCAGGTGATATTGTTAGAATGGACTCATCTGGAAATTCTGACTGTAGAGGAACATCATCTATCATGGGAGCATCTGCCAGTTGATCTGCGATGGCTTGTCCTTTTATGGCTTTTCTGTCCACGTATTCAATGTCGAATTCACTCAAAATCATTACCCACTTGGCCAGCCGCCCCGTAAGTGTAGCTTTGTTGAGAAGATATTTTAGTGGATCAATTCTGGCAATCAACCTAGTCTTATGAGTGAGCATATAATGTCGTAATTTTTG
The DNA here is from genome assembly GCF_030272615.1 of Cryptomeria japonica. Lineage (NCBI taxonomy): Eukaryota > Viridiplantae > Streptophyta > Pinopsida > Cupressales > Cupressaceae > Cryptomeria > Cryptomeria japonica. Next base: position 186,241,253 of record NC_081405.1, read on the forward strand.
TGAAGCGAAGACCACAGTGAGACATGCACGCTCAATTGGTGTGTAGTTCAGCTCATATCCCACCAATGTGCGACTGATATAGTAGACCGCTTTTTCCTTGCCGTCAGGTATTTGCTGTGCTAGGAGTGCCCCCAGTGCTGTTGGAGTAGCTGATATGTAAAGTAGCAATGGTTGATCTGGGATTGGTGGCATCAAAACTGGCGAGTTCAAAAGATAGTCTTTGAGTGCCTGAAAAGCCTGTTGACAGTTCTCATTCCATTTGAACTTGATGCTTTTGTGTAGCAGGTGCTGGAAAGGATTGCACTTATCTGCAAGTTGTGCTATGAATCTTCGTATGGACTGGAGTCTCCCTTGTAAAGACCGAAGTTGACTGATATTCTTGGGTGGTGGCATGTCCAAGATAGCCTTGACTTTTGCTGGATCAGCTTCTATTCCTCTTTTAGACACAATGAATCCTAAGAGCTTCCCGGAGGTTACTCCAAAGACACATTTCTTTGGGTTTAATCTTACCTTGTATTTTTCCAGCCTATCAAAAGCAACTGAAAGTATGTCCAAGTGTGTATCTCTGTCTATTGATTTAACCAAAAGGTCGTCAACATAATCTTCCACCGTTATATGCATGAGATCATGGAAGATAGTAGTCATAGCTCGTTGATACGTGGCACCTGCATTTTTCAGCCCAAAGGGCATGACATTCCAGCAGAAGGCTCCCCATGGACAAGTGAATGATGTTTTATGTTGGTCTTCAGGTGCAATCCTGATCTGATTATATCCAGAAAATCCGTCCATTAAAGATAACATCTCATGGCCTGCTGTGAGATCAACAATTAAATCAATGTTTGGTAATGGGAAATCGTCCTTCGGACAAGCCTTGTTGATATCCCTGAAGTCTGTACATATTCGGATGCTGCGATCTGGTTTGCTGACAGGTACTAAATTGGAAATCCATTCAGGATAATCAATTGGGCGCATGAATCCGACATCTAGTAATTTCTCTAGCTCTGCCTTGACTAATAATGCCACTTGTGGATGCATTTTCCTCAATTTCTGTTTTACTGGTTTTGCCCCCGGTTTGACTGTTAAATGATGCATTACTAAATCGGGGTCTAGTCCAGGCATATCAGCATAAGACCATGCGAAGTTGACCTGTCGTTCCTTAAAGAAGCTTATGAACCTTGCTCTCTCAGTCTCTGTCAATGATTGAGCCAAAAATATGTTGTGTGGAACCTCTGCTGTACCAATGTTTGTCTTTATAGTCTCCTCTACCAACATGGATGATTTTTCCTCGTATGATGCTGGGAGAATGTCAAGCCTTCCATCTTCGGGCGCCTCAGAGAGGTTTTCACCCTCAGATACGTCCTTTCTTTTTACTTTTTTAGAGTCAGATAGCGCCACAGTGTGGTTTTCGCCATAAGACCCTTGTTTTGTTTTTATTTTCACATTTTTGCGACTAGAAGGCCCGACACCCTCACCAAAGTATGCCATGTTATTAAGCTCTATGGGGTATCCTGCTTTATGGTCTCCAAGAGGAAGATCATCGCGAATGCCAAGATAATCAACAATAGCTTCGTCATTTTGAAATGTATCAAGCTGTGGTGGTCCATCCTGATCCCAGTCAATGAGTTGGGGGTGAACGAGGGGAAGGTCTTTAGTGTTTTTAGAGTCCGCAAGGCTAATAGTGAAGATGTGGTTATATTCAGGTATGTCAAGATAGTCATCGAGGTTGTCAATGGCACTCTCCTCATCAGTTTCGATCGTGAGTGAGTCCAAATTATCATCACTAGTAGCACCCTCAGGGACAGGTGTCCTCATCCTATGTGATCCTGACCTAGGGCCCTGAAACGACAACCGTGTGGGATCCTTATGGGTCGGTTCTTGACCAACGCTGAATTTCTTGTAAAACTCCTCCTCCTCTGTAGGTTCATCTGGCTCTCTAAATGTCTCGTTGAGCTCATAGTCGCTGGAGGATTTGTCTGAACCCCATTCCCATTTGTTGGAATCTGTAGAATAGTCATCTTCTTGTTGAACTTCAGCCACTTTGACTCGCCATATCTGTTTTGTTCTCTTATTTTGAATCTTGGGATTTAGAAAACCAAGCCCCTTAGAGCGTTCCCTTCTTGTAGTTAGCTCAGGTTGTAAAGGCTCCATGACACCTTCTTTGCGTAGTCCGAGAGGACTTTTTCCATCATACCCAAATCTTTGCAGAATTTTGAAACCTTTGCCATAGTTCTCACAGGGTATTATAATTTGATCATGTGTATCATCTTCAGCGTCCTTGTATAGCATTTTATATAAATTTTCTTCCTCTAGTTCGCCCCATTTTTGAAAGACGGTAGGATCCCATTTGAGTAGCATGATGGAGATTTGCTTATTAGGATGTGGCCTCCCATATTCCTTAGGGGAGTTCATGACTTGTCGTAAGAACATTGTTTGATTCAGAGTGTATTCTCTCATGCCTTTGTCTTGAAACTTGGCTCTAAGTTCACCTTGTTTGGATGTCGAGGGCTTTAATGACTCAGGATCAATATATGTTGAAGAAGGAGTAGCCTCACGATTGCTAGGAATGATAGTCTCAGTATGTGATCTCAAGTTATTGCAATATATGAAGGGATTTGGATCACCATTGACCGTTACCTCGACTCCATTATGAGGAAACTTTATGCATTGGTGGTATGTTGATGGGACTGCCCTCATTTCATGAATCCACGGGCGTCCTAGCAATATGTTATACGTGAGGTCTAGATCCGGGACTTGACAAATCACGTCCTTTGTGACTGGCCCTATTCTTAGTGGTAAGGTGACTGTGCCCTTGGACGAACGCTCTTCATCGTCATATGCCTTGATGGTGATTTTGTTTGTAGAATTCACAGCTTTATCAGAATATCCCAATTGTTTAATGGTGTTCAATGTACAAATGTTTAGACCAGCTCCTCCATCTATCAGGACTCGCTTTATTCGATGTTTGTGTATGAAGGCTTCAATGTGTAGAGGTGCATTATGAGGCTGACTTATGGAGGCGTCATCGGCTTCTGTGAATGTGAGGGAGTGTGGAACGGATAGGTATCCCACCATGGCTTGAAACTGATCCACATTTAGATCAGTAGGGACAGCAGTATCTCTCAAGGTTTTATCAAGGATAGCTTTATGTGCAGGAGATATGCGTAAGAGCTCAAGAATAGAGATGAGTGCGGGTGTTTTCCCTAATTGCTCTACAAGGTCGTACTTGGGCTTAGTTGACGAAAGATTGGTATTCTTAGTAGAGGTACCTGGCAATGTGATCTTACCTCGACGGGTTGTAACATGACATTCAGAGGTAGATGCGGACGAAGATCCCACACCTTTTAGGACAATTTTGGGTCTTTGAGAAGGATTCTCAGGATTTTTGTTTTTGATAGTAATGGTAGAAATATGATTGTCCATTGAGATGTGATTAATAGTGGAATAATTGTAAGATGCTCTGGTGTAATTGGCTTGATCATCTGTGACTTTGCCTTTTCCTTTGTCATGTTTTGGGAATGGTTCCTTAAACACCTCATGCTCTTGGTTAGATGAATGTCCCTCAATCTCAATATCTCCTCTGTCAATGAGATCTTGTACAATGTTTTTCAATCGATGGCAATTACTTGTCTTGTGACCCTTGCTCTTATGAAACTCGCAATATTCATCATCATTCCACCAATTCGGTTTTACCTTTGGTTCATATGGAGGAAAATCTGGGACCGTGATCACTTTGTTTGCTACAAGCTTTTTGAATACTGATTCAAGTGGTTCTCCCAATGGAGTATATTTCCTTCGTGGTTTAGCAGCCGTTTGATTGTTCACTTGATTGTTGGTAGAACTTGATCCAGAAAAGACGAACTTTGGTCTCACTGTGTTGGCATCAACAACACCATCACTAACTGTGTTCTTGTTCTTGTTCCAAAATTTTGGTTTGTCCTTTCCTTTGAAGTCCTCTTTGTTTTCTTTGAATAGCTTGATTACTCCTTGTTCAATCAAGACCTTTTCTATTGCTAGGCCCTTTTCAATGACATCCTTAAATGTAGACAAACAAGCTTTTCTGAGATCATAGCCAATAGCCTTGTTAACATTTTGTGTGAACATCTCCACCATTTGTTTTTGCGGAATTTCGCAAGAGCATCTGCTAGCTAGGTTTCTCCATCTCTGTAAAAATGTTGCGAAAGATTCTCCTTCCTTTTGTTTCGTATTGCACAAGGTAGTAACTGAGACATCTGTTTCAATGTTGTAAGAGAAATGCTGAATGAATGCCTCTGCTAAGTCGCCCCATGACTTAATACCAGGAGGTAATTGAGAAAACCATTCCATAGCTTGGTCACCTAAGCTCTGTGGGAACAACCTCATCAAGTATGTTTCTTCTGCCGCTACCTCAATGCAAGCTGTGAAGAATTTTCTTATATGTGCCTTGGGGTCTCCTCTCCCTCTATATTTGTCAAATTTTGGTGTTACAAAGTGCGGAGGAAACGGAGGCATTGGAATGCTCTTATCGAAGGGATAAGGGCATATATCTCTCATAGTGTATGTAGGTTTGGATGTACTCATGTCCTCCACTTTCTTTTGTAGATCTCTAATTTGTTGTTCCAAATTATTCTTGGCAGGAGACTGATTTCTTGTAGCATACCCCATGTTTGAAACACCCATTTGAGGAGGAGCTTGTTGCATGTATGGATGATACTGATCGTAAACATGTCCATATGGAGGTCTATATTGTTGCGACATATATGGAGCACTTGGCATAACTTCTTGTTGAGGAACCCCATATCTGTTTTGTGTGTATAAACCATATTCAACAGGTCTTTCATTTTCCATTGTGTTGCCCCCAATTTTGACATGAGGTCTCCTTGTGTCAAAATTTTGAGGATGTCCTTGAGTATCCACTTGTCTTGATTGATCCATACCTTGAGCATGTGTTTGAGCATACGGCCTCCATGATTGTCTTTGAATGTAAGTATCATATGTTTGAGCTTGTGTATGTGGGATTGCTGGTTTTTGAAGCAAAACTGATGGTGACTCAGGCATCATATTCGGTCCTCTATTTCCTCCACTATTTGGTCTCCTTTGATCCATGTTGGATTGAGTTTGTTGTGAGGGTCGACTTTCCATAAGTTGAGATAAGTCAAAATCATGTGGTATTTTAGCTCCACTTTGTGCCATCATGTTTAAAAAGTATTGACGATCTCTCTTCATTATCTCTTCAACCAATCTATTGAATTGAGGATCCATTATGGATTCTTGTATGTCTGCTGATAGTATTGAAGAGTTGTCAACATTGTCATTGTGTGTAGTATTGTTGTTTATAGCGTTTGCGCTTTCCACATTTGGATTGTTTCTATAAACATTCATGTCTGGTAATGTAGTGTGCTCAGGATTGTAGAATAGATCATTGTCATACTCATAAGAACTCATGTTTGCGGATTCTTGAGCTTCTTTAGCTATTCTCCTAGATTTTTGAAGACGGGTTTCAACCATGAACTAGGTGTTTGACCAATATGTGAGAAACTAGATGAAGAATGAAAAGAGTATGGAAGACCAAGAGTTGTATGGAGTGTAAGTGAATCTCGAGGTGTACTTGCAATGTCCAAAGTGTAAGACCAAGTATGTAAGTAGTAGAGTAGGTGTGACTTCCAAAGAGAGGATAGTTTCTCTTGATGAGGTAAGCTGACCTTGACTCTAAGTAAGACCAAATGAGACCCAAAGGTAAGAAACCTTGATGAGGGACCACTTAGCAAAGTGTAGTAGTATGTAGTGTGTTGACAAAGTATGATGAGGACAAGCAAGTGACCTTTTGACTCAAGTTTAGACAAGTATGAATGTAAAATGATATGTGAAGCAATGATGGACTATGTGAGACCTTAGAACAGGCTGAATGCTAGATGAAATCTGAAGAGACAACCTAGGAAGCTCAAGTATGCCGAAACTGATTTCTTTGTTTGCTTGACTGTTAAACTTTTCAAATCCTGACACAGACGCCTCTGTATACTTCACAGACGCGGTGTTAAGACACAGACGCTATTCTGTTTGACGTAGACGCGAGTCTGAGATTTTCTTGTTGATGTTTGTTGGGACTGTAACAGTTTTTGCAATTGTGGACACAGACGCTCCTGTATACTTCACAGACGCGATTTCCAGACACAGACGTGTCTCTGTTCGACACAGACGCTGATAAAAACACAGACGCTATTCTATACTTCACAGACGCGTTTATCCGACACAGACGCGGTTTTAACAGACACAGACGCGTTTCTGTAACCTTAGTGCAATCTTTCCTATCTGTGAATTTGTTTTGTTGTGACCAAATCTGATTTTTCGACTGTTTTTCGTGACAAGAGGACACAGTGTTGATGACCCAATGTTTGCAGACTGTTTAGACTCCAAAAAGTGTGTTTGTTTGATGTAAAAAGTTTTTGCATACACTTGAAGACACAAAAGACACAATGTTTTGCTGTTTTGTCTTTGAGTGTTTGAATGTTTATCATAAGTCAAGCACAATTCTTATGGCTGGCCAGGACAATAATTGTTGATCCCACATGGGGTTTTACCCCCGAGGCTACGCTATTCAGAGCGGATACTTAGATGCTTGACCTCACTGGCTCCACCCTCGGCACTCACTTCTCGGGTCAGCCAAGCATCAGTCCCCATGAAAACTCCCCATGGCGAACTTTGTATCTCTACTAAGAACCGTATGTGTGTGGGCCGCTACCAGAGGTCCGACCTCCTGCCTCAACAACTAGAAGGATTTGGGCATCTAAAACAAAGAGGTGCTAGTAAGGGCATCCGCTCGTGTGGCCATACATGCGGCACTTTCAGCTCTGTAAATACAGAAGGCTCCCAGCCGGTAGGGGTTACGCCCTACAAATGATCAAATAAATTTGATCAAACGGGTTTATGGGGAGACATAGTGTCGGTATGAACTAATCAGCACACGTTATTCATAGTTTTCACCATGAATACATTTGATTATAGTGGCTTGGAAGAAGATGGCTTTTCTTTTGCTACCACTTGGGTCGTTCTCTTCTCACTAGTAGTCCTAATGACCACACGAGAAGATAGGCCCTCTAAAGATTAAACAAAAAGAGCCTATTGCTCAAGACACAAAAGACAATGGTTCAATTTTAGTGCACCAATTGAAGTGTTTGATAAGCTATGAAAACAAGGCATACAATAAAATTACAAAAAACCCTAGCCAAGGCCCTGCAACAAAATTGTTAGTAGTTTGGGTTGTTTCAAATGATAACCCCTTCCTGCAAGCACACAAGTTAGGTAAATTTTAGAAAACCCAAAAAGACTTTGTGAAAAGGGGCCTTCAACAAAAACGTATTTGCCTCCAAAACAAGCTGCACAAACCAGGTTAGCTAGATCTGCAAAGGTTAGCCGAAAATAAACCAGATCTGGAACCCTAAGTACAAAATCCGAAAACCCGAATCGAAAAACTTGAAAAATTTGCAAAACAGAATGCACAGATGCTGTTATACCAGACACAGACGCGTCTGTCCGACACAGACGCGGTTCTGTGATTCACAGACGCGATCTCATAACACAGACGCTTCTTTCTTCTACAGACGCGATAAGATGATGCACAGACGCGATTAGGAATCACAGACGCGACTTTCGAAAACCTGAAAAAATAGAAAATGACAGAAACACAGACGTGATCCAAGATATCGCAGACGCCTCTGAAATACAAAAATGCAATCCGAACACTCGCAGACGCGGAAAAAACCTAAAATGTCGTCGAAATCGTCCGATCTGCAACTTCAAAAATGCAAAATCTGCAACAAAATGTTAAATCCAAAGGGACAAGAGTCCCACCGGGTGTGCCAGAATGTATATGGTGAAAATGGATAACAATAAACAACAATATTGAAAGACTAAAATGGATTCAACCACTAAACCCTAGCCTAACAATGAACAAAGATCCACCATAACATATGAAGATAACCTAAGACAATGCAAATAACTCAAAATCACAAAGATTATACCATCACATGTCCACTAGGGTTTTGATCTCCATTCTTCCTATCTCCATTGATCTTGTTTGATATGCTTGCTCTCAGATTTTTGTATGCACAAGAGCTCAACAAAGAACGGAATGTGGTTGCAAGTAGAATTGTAGTGTAGCCAAGTACTCCAAAATCAGTCATTAGGATGTGTCATTAGAATGCTTGATTAGGATATGTCATTAGGATATGTCATTAGGATATGTCATTAGGGTTTGACAATGAAGAAAGCATCTCCTTAAATAGAAGACACAATAAGAAATGGAGGGTTAAGATTGAGAGGTGTAAAAAGAGAGGTCGGCTAAGATTAGAGGGTAGGTATAAGAAATACCAAAAAGTAGGTAGTGTAGGAATTAAGAGATGAATGACATGTGTCATGTGTAGAAAAAGATAATGAACTAATTAAATAAATAAAGATTTATTTAATTAATAGAAGAAGTAGGACAATTAAATAAATAAAATATTTATTTAATTTAAGAAAGGGATAATTTAAATAAATAAATGTATTTATTTAAATGAGAAATAAGGCTAGAAGAGGATAAATGAATTAATTAAATAAAGAAAAATTTATTTAATTAATAGAAGAATTAGGCTTAGATAATTAAATAAATAAAATATTTATTTAATTAGACTGGACAATTTTAGGTGTCTACAGTTCTTATTTGCTTTGATGATTTCCACATTTCCTATCTACATTAATTGGTGAACCCGACGTGAACTAACCCCCTAATCATGCTTTTGAGTTGATTTGCAGGTGAAAAACCCAAGAAACAGGGTAATGCAGGGCTTTCTGAGAACTTCTGCGCCTGTGTAGGAGCAATCTGCGCCTATGTCAAGCATTCTGTGCCTGTGTCAAGGACTTCTGCACCTGTGTCAAAGGGATCTGTGCCTGGGTTATTGCATTCTGTGCCTGTGTTACTGCATTATGCACCTGTGTGACACATTCTGCACCTGTGTAGGGCCAGAAACAGAGGTAAAAAGCAGTGTTTCTTGCTTGCAAAATTGTTTTGTTTTGCATTTTGTTTCTGCTTTTTGGTTTTTTGGTACTGATTCTTTGTGCAGCACCTTGGCATTACGCATGGCAAAGACAACAAATGAAACTACTAACACATTTTATGCAAGTTCAATAGTCAAAGACTAAACAAATTAAACTTCTAACTTGGTGATTTTGCAGGTTGCCTTATGCTTCAACTAAACCTTGTGTTTGTAATTCATAATTAGGCACCTAGTTTTGATTGCCAAGTAGGATGGAATGAACATGTGTTTGCTTTGATTGTTGAGTTTGATATTGGAGTAGGAGAGTATGCTCTCATCCTTCTTAGGGTGATCAGAAATCCAGATCTTCAATACCATTCTCTTGGTTCAGATTGTTTGTTACCTTCAAAGGGTCTGCCTTCCCGGCCGCAGCGGCACCGTTGTGATGGGCGCAGGACCTGTGGCTCCCACGCGAGGAACGCAGTGCCCTACGGCCACCGCGGGGGATTCGCCGCTCCCTGCAGCCACCACGGCGAAGACGCAGAGACTGCGGCCGCCGCGAGGGTTGCAGTGAGCTGCGGCCTACACAAGAAGGGGGAGGAGGAGGCGGGTGGAGCTCCACTCCCCGCCCTCCGAACCCCAACAAAAATTATTTTTTTTATTTTTTTTACACGCACAATTCGATTGTTTTTTTAAAAACAACAAATCGAATTTATTTTATAAATTTTTATTTACAAAAAATTCAGGTTTACATGAAATATGTTTTGGTTTCATTTTTTCCTTTTTTGGATGGATATTCTTCCTTCCAAACACAAATGGGTTTCAAACATCCAAAATAAATTGAGGAATAACAAAAACCCCAAATAAATTTTCCAACAAAACCCATATTTGGGCACAAAGGGACCATTTCCATTATAATGATTCAACCATATTATATTTTCTTGAAGAACACAAGCTAATAAGCATAGTTCTAAACCCACAAATCCAAAATTAAATCTAAAATCAATTTTAAAAGATTGGATTTTTAACAACAAGCATTTTTCATTCAACCAACAGAACATTTCTATGGCAACAAGGAAGACAAATAAGATACTCCCTACCTCCATACGCATTCCTGGAAGAAAATTGAAGGAGAGCCCAACCTGCAAGCTCCAAAAACCTTCTTTCTCCCAAAACCCCCAAATTATTCCTCCAAAATATTTTTTCCTTCCAACCAAAATTCCCTCCCAAAAATTTCCAAAAGTCTAGGTTATATGGGAAAGGTTGACCAAAAAAAATTTCATTTTTGGAATTAAAATTTTTATTTAAAATAATTCTTTTCCAACTATATCAATAAATTGAATTGTTTTTCCCATTAAAATTGATTTTCTCACTCAGCTGAAATTTAACCTTTCTATTTCAAAAATGTCAAAAGATTAAATTAATTCTATTACAATTAAATTTAAATCTTTCTTTTTCAACAGCATATACAAAATGCATTTAATATTAAAATTAACCATCTAATTGAACTTACTCCTAATTTAAATCGAGCAATTCAAATTAACGATAAATCACATAAAGAAATCTTGTTTAATTTAGTCCATTAATCTTTAATGCACAAACACATATTTAATCAAATTAAATACTAAGGACTAATTAATCAATTTAACCATACACACCAAACACGCAAACCAAGGTCAACTAGACAGACGACTCGCAAACCCAAACAAAAAGGGAATACTGACGACGAATGATGATACTCACTTGAGCACGACTATGGTCAACTAGGGTCTTACGACCACCTAATCCAACTCTAAGGATTAAAGAGGTACACTCAAACCTGCAAATCCAGGTGAAGATGAACATCACACTCATGGGGCGTTGTACCTGAAATCTCCTACAACCAAGAGTCATACATGCATACATATATAACTTAATGAAAGTGTTAGCTTGATATTAATACCACGAAATAAGAACACTAAACAACTTGCATACAACTAGTGCGAAAACACATTAACAGCTATGCATTAAATCAAAACATCTGACTATAATCGTTATATTATGATAAACTAACCAAGATTAAACTGAGATAAAAATTGATTATGGTAGGGGTACTATATATATATATATATATATATATATATATATATATTACTTTATCATTTTGGCATTGTTGTCAAAGGGTGAGTAATAATATGTATGTGTGTTTTTGAAAATTTTGTATTTATGCATGCTTTAAGGGGGAGAATTGCATTAACAAGGGAATATGAGTACATATGTAAATATATTGTGTATGCACACTTAGCGGTATTGTATTACTCTAAAATTTTCTAAGTGTTGTCATCAATGCCAAAGGGGGAGATTGTTGGCTTGATGATAATTGTAATGTATTTATCACTTGTTGTCATTGATGAAACGCTCTCACACACATATATGATTATATTGACTACCGGTATAACTTCAATTGGTTTACAATACCAACTGGTATGTTTAAGGTATATCTCTAATCAGTACTTTGTGTCAACCAGTATGTCCCTAAGAGATAACCTGTGGTTACACTAAGTCGGCATCAAAATGAAGATGAAGGTGAAGAAGAAGATCAAGTGGAAGATTCCAGGACAACGATTCACTAGTTTTATTTCAACCAGTATTGATTGTTCTAACCGGTATCAATTTTTGTGATGAGTTACCCGCACCGTTTGTTTGGCGATCATTTTTGTGATGAGTTATGTTTAAATGTCTAGATACACTGCACCTAGGAAATTGTGTTCCTATGACTGACATAAGGTCTGAATGTCTATTTAAAGACATCTTTGTGAAGCATTTTATGCGAGAGATGAAAAAGAGAGAACAGATATAGAAGAGGTGATCTATGCGAATACTTTTGTTGAAGAGCGATAAGTGTTTAGATGGACAGGAGTGTTGAATGTACTTAGAATGATCTGAACAAGCAAGTTTTGTGCTACTCAGAATAGATCAAATCTTTCTTGTTGTTTTCTAATCATTACAACAGAATAAAATCTCCTAACCGGGTAAGCTCTAACAAGCTTCATTGTACAAATCCTCTAACAAGGTGATCCATTAGTTTGGATTCTAAAATCCTCCAACAAGGTTATTCTTAACAGGGTAGTACTCTTAACAGGGTATAAGCTTCTAATCAAGCTTGGGATCACTAACAAGATTCACTCCTAGCATAGCTCTTTGTAAGACCTTAACCGGTCAATTTTTTATTATTGTAGATAGTTAACTTGTGAGTTCCATATCACCGTGGTTTTTACTTATTTGGGTTTTCCACGTATAAACACTTGTGTTATGGTGGATGTTCTACTTTATGTGGATGGTGCTATTTCATTTTGGATAGCATGTATTTTGTTCAGATTCTTAGTTAAGTTCATCTACCAGTTAGTGTTTAAAGTTGTGCTTGTTTTGGTATCACTGATTCACCCCCCCTCTCAATGCTTTTCAAGACCATCATAAATAGCCGTCAGAATTATGACAGATACTAAACTTTGCACTGACGATGGAATCGTCGAACCAACAGCATTCTCGTCGATGCAAAGTTTCAAGATTCCATCGAAATTCAGACCCCAACTAAACAAACATCCGACGAGGATCTTGTATGTCCGACGGCACCTCCTTGTCGGACGGTCATCAATGCATATTACTGGATGGATGACAAAACCGTCGAACCAACAGCATCCTCGTCGGTGCAAAGTTTCAGACTTCCGTTGAAATTCTGACACAATCTAAACAAACATCCAACAAGGATGTTGTATGTCTGATGACTTTTTTGACCAGAAGAGCAATCGTGCCCATTGTCGGTAGAGTCCATGGTGTCATCATAATGCCAACAGTCAAAGGCATCGTCGAAAAGTCCGACGACAAGTTTTTTGACGGCTACTTTTGTCAACAGTCCGATGAAAAGTAGTCGCAATTCTGACAATCGACCATCGGAAATTTGCCCCGAATGTACTAGTGTCAAATTTTTCACATCTGAGGAATTTACCTTTTCCGGAATTTTGGAGAGAGAAAATCCTCACTTAGCCAATTTTCCTTATGCCTTGAAATTCTTTACCTTGGGTGCATTTCTTCCCTAAGGAAGGAATTTTTGAAATTTTGAAATTTTCCTCCTTAGCCTTGAATTCCACGTTATGTTTTGTCCTTGGGTGTTGTTTGAAGGTGGTGAAGGATTTATGTACGTCTGGAATTGGCATTTCCTTCTTGACCATGTTTTTGCATTTTCTACTTGTCCTAGAGCGCATTTGCTAGGGAGTGGAGGAATTCTAGAAAATTAGACTTTTCTTCTTTGATGTCACTTTGGCTTTCCTTCCTTTCCTAGACAACATTTTCTCCATGGTGAAGGAATATTTGATGTGGACAAAAATTTCTCCTTAACCTCATTTTGGCACCCAACCTTGACCTTGATTCTACTTTGCCCTAAAGAAAGGAAATTATTCATGTCTTAGCCAATTTTACGTTTTCCAAGGCATTGAACATACTTGTGAGGCATTTTGACCCTGCAGGAGAAAGGAATGTGAGGATATCTTTTCCTTGGAAAAAATGTCATGATCTTTTCCATTTCTAATAAATTCTTGAGCGCATATCAACCCTAGAGAAGGAAAAAATCCTTTCCTTTTCCTATTTTGTGAATGCTTGTGTGTGCTTTATTATGAAGGAAGAATTTTCTAACATTCAACCACTTTTTCATCCTCAAGGAATTTAATCCTAAAGGAAGGAATTTCCAACAATTGGCCAATTTTTTATTGTTTTCGAGAATTTTGTCATTAAGGACGGAATTTTTGACACTTAGCCAATATTTCATGATTTTTGAGAAATTTGTCTTGAAGGAAGGAATTTCCCACACTCAGCCCATTTTTCATTGTTTTTGAGAATTATGTCCTTAAGGAAGGAATTTCCAACACTTAGCCAATTTTTCACGATTTTTGAGAATTCTATGTTTTAGGAAGGAATTTCCAACACTAAGCCAATTTTTTATTGTCTTTAAGAATTATGTCCTGAAGTAAGGAATTTTGTCTTGGGAGGAAAATCCTCCTTGACCATGAAATTGTGTCATCTTCTTGTCCTTGAGTGCATTTTCTTCATAGAGGAGGAATCTTGTTGAAGGAAGAAAATCCTTCTTTACCTAACTTTAGCGCCCCCTGTTAGAAATTAGGATCTTAAGATACTAATCATTATAAACAAGATCATAAAGTAAATTAAATGAGAAACATACATGCATAAATGTACACATTACACAAGATATACATGGGGGAAACCCTTTCAGGTAAAAAAAAACCCATAAAGCATCATTTAATTAAAACACTTACAAATATAGTTTCTCATAAAATAGACATGAACCTGGGGACACCCCTCCAATACTTCCACATGGCCAATAATACCTCATATGCATAGTGATGCAACTCACCATAAAGCACCAAATTCTCATCTCTCCCAAATGAGAGAGAACCTCCTTAAATATAGGAGGAAGGGTGGATTCACTAGTCACACCTTTTCAATAGCCCCCACTCATAAATAATTAATAATCTAATAGATATTAGATTATAATTATTTCAAATGAGATATGCTTATAAAGCATATAATATATAAGATTTTATAACCTTATATTATAACATTATATATAAATATTATAAGGATGTGATCCCTAATAACATTATGTTCTAACACTCCCCCTTAATGTTAATAGGGGATCACATGTCAATTTCTATAAAAGAAAAAATAAAGTACCCCAGTAATGTAGGTCTTTTTTGACAGTGATAAATAGAGACACAAATATATGTCAACATGAAGATCATGCATTCAGGACTACATGAAAGTCATCTTGTCATAATTTATAATCCCAGTGTTTTAAAAATGATGCTATAAGGTCTTAAAAAAATTTATTGGAGTTGTCGTCTCCTCAAATTAGCCTCTCCCTAGGTTCATTACATAGTGCCTGTAGGACTTAATACAATGTTTTCACAAGTGGAAGATTTACAAGGAGAAGAATTTACAATGTGCCTGTAGGACTTAAGCACAAATGTGCCTATAGGACTTACTAATGCCTACCTATGGTATTTAAAATTAAAAAAGGACTTGCATATGCCTATCTATAGGCTTAACGGACTTACTAACTCCTATATACGTCTTATTTCATACCTGTTAGGACATATGCCTACCCGTAGGATTTAAAAACTAGGATTTAGCCACTAGGTGGTGTCACTGACATGCACACTCCCCCTCAATGGCATCACCTAAGGCCAAACATTATTTGAATTTGGAGCATATAATGCCTAAAGGTCTTATGCCTATTAGGTCTTACATCTAGGATTTAGCCACTAGGTGGTGTCATGTACACTTCCCCTTAATGGTATCACCTAAAGCCAATCACTGCATAGAGGATTTCAAAGTGATGGCTAAAATTTCAATATATAACATCTGCCCATGATCTTCAAAGTGTCTTTATTGTAGAATTATTTCACTTGAGTGAGGTGCCCATGGTCTTCAAGGTACCTTTATTATAGACTGCTTTCACTTGAGTGAGGTGCCCATGATCTTCAATGTTCATTTTGATCTTTAGAAATGATATTCTCTAGAAAGAGTAAAGTAACTTCTAGTAATATGGTACTTTCATATGTATCCAAATGGAACTCTTCCATAAATCTTCAAGGTCATATTGATTCTTCAAGAGCTACATTCATATTTTGTCCATTTGATTCAAAGACACATAGAAGATAGTCTTCTTATTAAAGTATTGCACCATCCATGTAATACCACTTGCACCATATGTTTTGAAGGCATAACCTCGCGATAGAAGAAACAATATAGTTAGTAACATAGTAATCAACTTCATTTTTGGTGCAAAGAAATAACATAATATTTTTTTTGTCATTTGCCAAAGATCATATAATATTCCTCATAAATTTAGAATAAAATCCAATGCAAGGAAATCAACATATATTTTCATGAGAATAAGCATGAATAATTAGTCGTCTTGTTTAAAAAATAGACATACTACTACATATAGTAATGATCCATAAAAAATTTAGGCAATTTATGAGCTATCCTTTCTAGGTTTGCTCCCCGGACAATTTATAAGGGCGATAGTCACCCATTTTAAATAGTATGATTAAAAAAAAAATGGATCAAATATAGAATAGAATAACAAATCACTTGGATCTCCAGAAAAGGATGCTAATGAGAAATTTTTTAATTTACTTATGCATATTTAATAGCCTTTATATTTCATAGGTAAATATTTCATCCTCTATCTATAGATGATCATTGTGATAATTTGATAGTAAATCATTCATACATCAAACATAGTACAAGTAGGCATATCCTCAATGTTAATATAATGCATATCCTTCATCAAATACTAAAAAAAAAATTTAAGATAATTCATGATAATTCATGATGTTCCTTCCCTTTATTCCTACTAGTTCGTATGTGACATTTTAAATGCAACAGAAGCACTAATATAGTTAATAATAAGTAATTTGGAAGGGCCACTTCAAGGGCATGTGACACATTGAAATAAAGTTAGTTGATTAAAGATTCAAAATTCATTCCATGGGTCTTAAATATATATGAAGACTTGATTTTTTTTTAAAGTATTGAAAGTAAATGGGAAATGTCATAAATAGACAAATTTCCTTATAATGACGATGGATACCAAAAATTACCCTACCAAAATGTAGTTTAAGATATTCTCAAATAATTTCATGCCAATTAAAATGATAAAGAGACCTCAAGTATATGGTTTGCCTCTAGATATTATCATGCCCATGTATCATGCTTAAAAAAGGTGTAGATTTTAATATATCATTATTTTGATAGACCTAATTCAATATCTTTTTTATATATATAAAAACTTAAGAAACTTTAGAAGAGACCAAGACATCATTGAAATGAGGTTGAAACTATCATATTTAGAGTTGTTATCGAGTTAATCTCATATCAATAAGAATAATGTAGATTACTCCATAATCTTAAAATCACTACAAAGATATCATCCTTTATGAAGTTAAAAGTGGTTATATAATGATTCGTCATAAACTCTTAAAAAATCATTATTGATCATTCTTTTTTTAAGACTCAAATCCTTTAATTAGATAGTCAAATGTGATGTAGAAAAAAAAAAAAAAAAAATCCTAAGAATTTTGCTTAGCATTACACTCAGTTGCATTATAATACTTTTGATACTTACCTTTGACTCCCATGAAGGGATAAGTCACTTGGACTCAAATACTCCAGTAAACTTAAAGACAACGTATATAGGGAAACGTCAAAAGAAAAGATGTCACACTGCGATTGGAGCAATCAAATTCCAAAAAGTTTAGAACCTGCTCTAATCGGGAATGTGATGGAAAAAGAGAAGATTCATGCACCGTATAGACTTAATTTTTTAAAAATTCTTATAGATATTGTAGACGTCTAAAAATGGTCAACGCTTGGGGAGTCGTACTTTAACATTTGCACATTGCCTTATTTTAGGGTTTTTGCGTCGCATTAACATTTCTCGTATGTCACGCACTTGGTCTTTATCATTTGCAAGCATTGAGTCATTCTTCTGCATTCTTCATTTGTCTCGCTTTCGAATATGGTCTTGTTCATAACAATCTTCAATCATGATTTTGGTCGATCTTATCCTGTCGCATCAATGTGCGTGCTCATTTGTCATCATTTTGGACATCGTCAATCCTAATTAGGGTTTTGTCCTCTTTTCAATCTTATCATTTTACGATCAATTTGTCATCGATCGTTGTCATTTTCAATCTTGTCGTTTTGTGATCGATTTGTCATCGATCGCTGTCATGTTCTATCTTGTCATTTTGTGATCAATTTGTCATCGATCGTTGTCATTGTCAATATCGTCAATTTTGCGATCGATTTGTCATCGATCGTCGTTGTCTTCTCAATCATGTCAATTTGGATCAATTAGTCATTGTTCCTTGTCAATTGGCGCATTTCTCAATCAAATCATTTATCAATATTGGTTTTTTATCAAGTCAAAATCATGATCAAATCGAATCGATATCAATTATCCTTCATCAAGACCTAATTGTCATCCTTGCATTGCTAATTCATCTTCTAGGGTTTCATGATTTAATCATTTAACCTTGTTTGTCATTTCTCCCTCTAGGTTAAATAATTTATTTATTTATCCTAAGTCTTCTTGTCACAATTAAATGTT
This sequence comes from Cryptomeria japonica, assembly GCF_030272615.1. Classification (NCBI taxonomy): domain Eukaryota; kingdom Viridiplantae; phylum Streptophyta; class Pinopsida; order Cupressales; family Cupressaceae; genus Cryptomeria; species Cryptomeria japonica. The sequence goes on from NC_081405.1 coordinate 186,259,412, forward strand.
TATTTAATTGGCTAACTAATTCCTCCCTCTTTGTGAATTAATTAATAAATGAAAAATTGTTAATTAATTCACTTATTTTCCTCATTTTCTAATTTCTCCTAATTCCTAATTTCCTAATTTTCATCAATTTCAATTTTCTAATTTCCTAATTTCTAATTCTCAATTCTCTCCTATTTTTCTCCTAATTTCATGGGAATGACATTTCAAGTTGTCATAATTTGTCATAATTGACAATCAATCAATTTTGACATAGAAATTTGTCATAATTTTGTCAAAATTATCAATCAATCAATCTTGCATAGAAAGTGCAAATTTGTCATAATTTGTCATAATTGTCATTCTTGATTTGAATTTCCTTTCAAATCTCCTCATGCTAATCTTGTCATTTCTCCAATTTGTCTATAAATTGGATGAATTTCTTCAATCAAGGTCCCTGATCCCTGGTCGAATCAATCACGCTTCTAGTATTCTTGCGCTACCATCTTGTCTACTTGCTTTTACATCATGATTATGCACCAGCAGGTGAGATCCACAAACAAAAGCTATTTGAAGGAGAAAGAAGGACAATGAAGCCACATGAAGGAGACATTCAAGTTTGCAATGGTTTGCGTTTGAATTGATGTCTTTGTTTCATGTTTTCATTGAGTGTTTTTAGGATTGCTATCATTGCATTTTAGCTTTCGTGATTGAGCTAGACCAATGTTCTTATTTGCTTTGATGATTTCCACATTTCCTATCTACAGATATATATTGAACTTGGTGCAACAATATGCTAATAAACTTTCGCTTTCACCTATATTGATGAAGGATAAAGATTGGATAACAAAATAATATTGTATATGATACGATCTTAGGGATCATGCAAAGTTAGGATATTACAATCTTGATAATATACATATATATGTAGATAGAGATGTGTGGTCTTCCTAATTTATGATGATGTTAACTATGCAATGATCCTCCCTACGAAGATAGCTATAAATTTAGAAGGTTGCTATGTCTGATCTACCAACATGAATATGCAAATTGAAGATATTAGTATCACTCTATAGTGATATGTTGTTGTTCTAGATATAAAGTTATGTGCTTGCAACTAAGAGTGTCATCTTTGATATGATCTTCAAATGTATGCAACCAAAAATGCCAGTAGGCAATCACTCAATAAGAAGATCCACAATGGGATAAATAAAAGAGATATATTCCAAATCGATGATTGATGGAATGTGTTAGATCTTCTTCTTATACCTTACAAACCGAAAAGATGGCATCCATTTGTGTTTGATAAGACACATCTCTTCTTAATTGACCTTCTTCATAACAAACAATTTACTAATCAAATCAGATCATGTATTTTGGGTTATTTAGGGTTGGCGATTAGTTTGCTTATGTAATTGTTATCTTCCATTGATATTTAGCATTACAAATCGTTGCCTATTATTGATGATTAGTATTAATCTTAATTTATCAATTATTATTGTTACTTGTCAAGATGCCTTAGTGGATCTGTGTGTAATCCATTGTTTTAAGACTCGTGGACTCGCCATGGACTCGCGAGTCCATGGGAGCCACGAGTCGACTCGCCAAGGACTCGCGAGGCAAGTCCTGGCGAGTCCATCTGAAAGACTCGCGAGTCTTTTGCAAGGACTCGCGCAAGTCTTTTGCATGGACTCATGAGTCTTTCAGATGGACTTGCAAGACCCAAAAAAAAATGTCATGCAAGCTTTAAAAGTTTTGTTTTTTTTTGCCCTCATTTGGCATTCTTGCTTGGTTATGACAGGTTTGTAGGGTGTGATGGAGGAGAAATACAAAGAGGAAGATATAGTCTTCTCTTTAGTTTTTTCGTTGTTATTTTTCACATTTGGAGTTGGACATATCATTATATGTAATTTTGTAAACATTTATAAACTTATGCTGCTATTATACATTTTAGAATTGAAACTGAGTATGAATGATGAAATTTCAAATATTATGTGTTTGTAGATCATATGACATGTGTAATGTTTCAATTATGGATCTTATGTTCTCTAAATGCATTAATTTCTTTATGTTTTTTTTGTAAAACTACGGTTTTTTTCTGGTCGAGTCCTTCCCGAGTCTTTCGCGAGTCTTTCATGAGTTCGAGTTCGTCCAGATTTTTGGTTTATTGAGTCCGAGTTTCAAAACTTTGGTGTAATCACATTCGATTTGCAAAAAAGACTATATGTCGAGCTCCTTCGATCTGATCAAGCAATCAGATCATTATACTCATAACTTGTTTAATGGTTGATTACCGACCTTCTATAATTGTCTTGTAGAATTCTTTGATCAAGTACTTGTATTCTTTGATTCTTGGATCCCAAACTTGGTAGTGTCATCTATGCATAATGTTTTACTTCCACGCACTATTGTGAATGGAACACAAATGATGTCTTCAACACAAAATTCATGTGTTAAGAGTATTTGAAATATTTGAAACATAATGTGTTATATGTAAGGGTTGTGACTCCCCTTCTTAACCTTTCGTACAAGGACAAGTCTTTCATTTTAAATGAGGAGTATGGAGATTAAAGCAATATGACAATGAAAAGTAGAGGATCTTCTTATGAGACTTATAATAGTTTTTTATACAAGTCTATGCATGATATTTAAAATAATGTATAATTTTAAATATTTATTTTATTAATTTCAAGATATTATAAAGAAAATTTTATAAGTTAATGATGTAATTTACTAAAAGGTTTATGAATTACCAGTCAGCTACTTGAGATGAATTTGATTTGGAAAATTTAAAATTAATTTTGAGAATTATTGTTGATTAGTGTGTATTTATCAATACAAATAGAATATTTAAAGTTATTTGATCATAGTTTTTCACTAAGACGGACATTTTTAGTTATCATTTATTTCAAAAAAAAAATCTATCTAAAATTTGTCCTTATTTAACATAAAATAATATAAATGGTTGTACATGTTTCCAAAATACTAATAGAAGAAAACACCTGCTTTTCAAACTATGTTCAAGGTAGGCTCATAGAGTATACTTACTTGAATGTGGAAGCTTGATTTTATGAGTATTTTGAAATTACTTAATGATATAACATACATGTTGATTGAGCATAAGGAATTTTCCCATCAAGTTCTATAGATCTTCTAGAATAATCTGTAAAAATGATGATTATAGCCTAATAGGCTCTGATACCATGTTAGAAATTAGGATCTTAGGATACTAATCATTATAAACAAGATCATAAAGTAAATGAAATGAGAAACATACATGCATAAATGTACACATTACACAAGATATACATGGGAAAAACCCTTTCGGGTAAAAAACCCCATAAAGCATCATTTAATTAAAACACTTACAAATATAGTCTATCATAAAATAGACATGAACCTGGGGACACTCCTCCAATACTTCCACGTGGCCAATAATACCTCATATGCATAGTGATACAACTCACCATAAAGCTCCAAATTCTCACCACTCCCAAATGAGAGAGAACCTCCTTAAATATAGGAGGAAGGGTGGTTTCACTAGTCACACCTTTTCAATAGCCCCCACTCATAAATAATTAATAATCTAATAGTTATTAGATTATAATTATTTCAAATGGGATATGCTTATAAAGCATATAATATATAAGATTTTATAACCTTATATTAGAACATTATATATAAATATTATAAGGATGTGATCCCCAATAACATCATGTTCTAACACCCCTATCCTTACCTTGAGTGCATTTTGACTAGGGTGCAGGAAATTTTTGTCTTGGAGGAAAATTCCTCCATGTCATGTATCTAGCGCTCAACCTCTTCCTTGGGCAGATTTTCATTAGGGAGAAGGAATTTGCCTGGAGGAGGAAATTCCTCATGTACCTCGTTTGAGCACTCATCTCCATGGATAAGCGGCATTTTCACCTTGTGGAGGAATTCATGACTTTCTTGCTTTTCCTCCACCCCATCATTTTGGCACCCTCCCTTCTCCAAGAGCACTTTTTCCACCCTGTGGAGGATTTTTTGAAAATCTTGAAAATTCTTGCATGGCCTCCATTTGGCGCCTTGTCCTGTCCTTGGGCGGAATTTTGTTGTGAAGGAGGAATTCATACCTTGGAGGAAAATTCCTCCTCACCCTCTGTTTGGCACTCCCATCAAGACTTGGGTGATATTTCACTAGTGTGCAAGAATTTCTTCTTTGGAGGAAAATTCCTCTTGGACCCTATTTTGGCACCTTGATCTCAAATTGGGTAGAATTTTGACCCTATGGAGGAATTTGTTGCACAAAGGAAAATTCCTCCATTACCTTGATTTGGCACCGTCCAATCTAGAGCGCCATTTTGCCTTGGTGAAGGATATTTTAGCAAATTCGGAAATTCCTTCCTTGACCCTCATTTCTGCTCATCGCCCGGATTTGGATGTTGCTTTTGAAATGAAGAAGATTTTTCTTGCCTTGGAAGATTTGCGTGCTTTATCCACTTCAAGAAAGAATTTCATACTTAGCCACTTTTCTTATCAACTACCTACTTTTTCAACTTTCTGGATTTAGACTAGGACTTTCAGGAATCCTCTACCTTCAATGTTCTAACTACTGCTTGAGATGGACTTACTAAAAATAGTAAGTTCTTCCAAACATCAAATTAGGCCAATATGGGACACAGTAAAACTTAATAAAAATTGTAAGTTTGATTTTTTGCAAAATTAAGCCAATCCGAGACATAGTGAAACTTACTAAAAATAGTAAGTGCTCAGAATTAGCTCAAATTTCACTGGTAGCTTCCTTGTAGGGCTCTGACTTCAATGCAACGTTCTTTCCAAAACCCTAAGGAAAAGACCTCAAACCTAAGCCTGAAGGGCAAAAAACCCTAAAATAGACCAAACAAGTTCTAGACTTAGCCAAATTTTCTCAAATGACTTGCAAACTTTATCAAAATTCATCGAAAACACTTGCAAACTAAGGAGACCGAAGGGATTGCTGCGAAAAGACCCAAAGAACCAAAACCAAAAGACCATGAGGACTTAAAAAGTAGGGGTCCCCATTTGGAATGGGGTGATGTGTGAAAACGTCACAAGAAGTCACCCTTTGACATTGCCAGACCCCATGGATGTGAAAGGGGCTGTACCTCAAAGTACCAGAGAGCGTGGCAAAAGTGCCTAACAAGATGACCTCTTCCTCTTTTGGTTGATCTTCTTCTCCCATCTCCTATGCACATTCCTCAAATCTCGATTCATCATCAAACCTTACCTTGATGTAATGCACTTGTCCTTTCCCAAGACATCTATGTCTATGTGACCATGGCTCCTTGCAACTAAAACACAACTTCTTCCTTGTCAATTCATTCCTCACCCCTATGTCTAGTCTTAATGGAAATCTTTTGGTTTGTTGTACATTTTTGTGAAAATGCTTCTTTGCAATGAAGGTTTTGGTCTAAAATTTATTCTTTGGAATGGAAGTCTCTAGTGCCAAAGCCCACTTGATGGTCTCTTGGAAGGTAGATGGTTCAAAAGCCTTGACCAACCCCTTGAGAGAATCAATTAACCCTTCAATGAAGAGCATAGTCAAACTTCTATGTATGATGTCTAGTACCATAGATCTTCACTAAACCACATTGTTTGAGCTTAGTCAAATCTTTGAAATAAACTTCAAGATCCTTCCAATCAAACCTCTCAATCAAAAGTTTTTGAAATTCATCATATGAGGTGATGGATCTATGACCTTGAGTGATTAGACCATGGTACCACCACTTATGTGCAATCATCTTCAATCATCAATATGAAGGAAAAATATGTGTCTAGCTTCTATACCCATGCATGAGTTGAGCATTTGTTAGATCCATCATAGGGAGAGTGTGTCTACTTTCCCAAATCTTGCTACACATCTTTTTAAAACACTCTATAATCATTCTAGGACCTTTTTATCTTCATGTAATTGGTGACATTTCACTTTGGATATCCCTAGGGAGAGTTATCTTCTGCATTACAAGCATTAACATCATCAAACAATGAGATCTCAAGCCTCCATCTTATTCAAAAAGGTAGGCAGGTTGGTTTTGCAACTAAAACAAGAACAATGCTTTGGGTGGCTTTGAGTGGCATCCAAATTATTACCCTCAAAAGCACTTGCTTCAGTCGTTCACTATCTAGCCATATTCATATTATTGTCCATCTTGTGCAAAAAACATGACATCATATCAATTAGCAAATCAAACTTTCTTTCAGTCCAATCCTCCAAGTTATCATCTCTATTCATTCTCCTCTCTTTCTAACATACTATTATGCTTTGCAATGGGTTTTGTTGTGAACAATTGAATCTCTAAACTCTATCAATTAAATTTGCTTCTCAATCTCCCTCAAGTGATATATGGTTGTTCTATCACTATTTAGCATAAAACTAAAACATGTATAGTTGAATTCTAACAACATAGGCTAAAAAGGATCACTAGCTCTAATAGCACTCTAATGTCCTGTTGGTGTGTTTTCTATGCACGTACAACTCAGAATAAAATACCTAGAGATATCCTATTCTCTGTTGATCAAAATCTTCTATGTGCTAAACAAAAGGATTGTGTGATCACAAAGATGACTCCAAGGTTTTAGATTCATGCAGATAGTCTCAGTTGGTTCATTGTGATTTACTGGTAATCTCAAGGGGGACTTACATAATTGTTCGAGGAGTGAATCAATCAAAGGATTCTGCTGATTCCTGATACTTGTAACTTTCTCTTCTTTTTTTTGGAATAACTTTTCAGTAAGCTCTACTAAGACTTAGAAAAAAAAAAGGATGAGGGTTTAGGAAGCTAATTCTAACCCTAATATAATCCTATGAACTCTAAAAACGGAAATTGCAAAAGTGGAATCCAAAACCAATTCCTGCTTAGGCAAATTCAACAACTACACAAGAACGGTGCAATCTTCTAAGGAAATCAAAAGATTTTCATATCACTTGTATTCACGAACATCTTGAACAATGAATAAAGCAATAGAAGTTAAATTTTGTTTACTGGTTCATGCTAACATTGCACAATAATTGAAAATCATCCTGTATGCCTTGAAGTGTGGAATCCTGCAAATGAGAGAAACAAGTCAAGCACACCAAAGAAAAATTATGTTAGAGATTAGCAATCATAAAACAAGCAAATGAAACCAAATCTCTAAGCATGTTCCATTGAAGAGCACTTGATCTTGGGATGACTACTCAAAGAATGAGAGATAGTATATGATCTAAGATCTAAATGAATGCAACTAAGATCTTAGTGATATGATATGGATATGAAACTATGATATGGTGCAAAATGAGAAGATTGGTGTGAGATTGAGTTGGCATAAACATGATATGGATATGATATGAGACTAGCATGATATACTAAGACATGATATGCAAAACATGATTATTCTAAGATTATAATGCTATCATAAATGATCTAAAATGTTATTTTATCAAAGAGAGGCAAGAAGCTTAATGTTATGAGACTATAATGTGGATGCATAAAAACTTGGATTGATTGAATATGAAGGAAATGGGCTCTATTTATAAGAGAAATGGGGAAATGAATGGTTAAGATTGAGCAATCTTAACAAGGGCTAGGATTGAAAGTTATTCAATCCATGTGAGATTTTCAACCCAATCCTAGGTTGACAAATGTCACCCTAAGGAGGCTTGAGAGGAGATATAAGAGACACTAAATGCTTGAGAAGACGTGAGGGTCACCCTAGGAGAGTGTGGTTAGGGTTAATTAGGATTAACTAGTGGATAAAGCTTTTACCCAAAGGGTAAACTCTTGTGCAAGGGTTAATAGGATAACTAGGGTCAAAGCAATGACTACTTGATGAGACCCCTAGGTTAGATGAGGGTTGAGTTAGAGAGAAAGTCTCTAATCATGTGGTAAGGTTGAGTTAACCATTGATGGTTTGGGAGACTTTGGAGAACTCAACAAGTTAACTTGTTGAGGAGATAAAGTCTTTAATGCATTTAGAAGACTTTCTTCCAAATTTGAGAAATGACTTCTCCAAATTTAGGGATGTGATATGATTAGAAGAATTAAGCTCATTAAGTGGGATTTGAGGGCTTCTAGAAGAATGATTAGGAGATTAATGGAAAATGTAGGAGAATGCAAGTGGGGGTAGATTTCTGATTAATTTTTGAAATAAAGTGATTTATTCCAAAAAGGTGGGTGACAACTTGCAAATTTGAAGATATTTAAATAAATTTGATTTATTTAAATTGGAGAGGGTTTTTCATTACATTGTATTTTAATTAAAGGGGAAAGGGATATTTAATTAAATAGCGTGATTTATTTAATTAAACAGTTGGATGTGGTTAGATAAATTTAATTAAATAAATTGAATAATTCATTTAATCAAATAGATGAAAGTGGGGGAATTAAGTAAATAAGATTTAATTAATAGAGGAATGTGGTTTTATTGAATTAAATTGATATTAAATATTTATTTAACCGGATGGTCAGATTTATACATCTACACATCCAATTATCAAAAGTATGAACACAGCATACCACAATGAGCAATTCCATCAAATCCTTATTCCAACCTAACAACTTGGAAATGAAATCTATTCTATTGAGAGCCAAGAAACCAAGATAACTTACAAAAGTAGACAAAATTCACCAACAATTTCTCAATATTCTCTCCCTTTACAAATGAGAGGAGGGTGGTTTATATAGGCACCCCATTACAAAGCAACGGCCCAGATGGATCCAAGATCAATGGCTAAGATTAACAGATAAAACTCTAATTACAGTTAATTGCAAAAACAACTCATTTTGGCCAATGAGAAAATTACAACACTTTAAGTAACCAATGAAAAAATAGGAGCCATTTAATATCTTCCACTTGTAGAGTCTGGTTCATTCCACCTAGACATGTCTCACTTGGAACCCTTGGATTGGTTGATTGATGACTAGGATGGCACCTCATCTTGTCTTGCAGATTTGATTCCCCATCATGAAGAAGTGTCAATCCCTTACTCTTAGATTTCCGAAGGAAGTTCAAAATGATTAGAACATTTCCTTCATTTTCATTGTGTCTTGAATTTATCGCTCCTTGGTGTGGAATCTTTTCCTTTGATTTTGGATTTCCGAACAAAGTTCAAGATGATTAGAACATTTTCATTGTGTCTTGAACTTATCGCTCCTTGGTATGAAATTTTTTCCTTTGATTTTGGATTTCCAAAAGAAATCCAAGGTTGATGTAAAACCTTTCATACTTTTATGACTTAATCTTCTCAAATGTCTTGATGAAGTATAAGTCCTTCTGCTTTGTTCCATTCATCTTTGGATTCCACCTTAAAGCGTGAATGTTGTCCTTCCATGCATTGTGGAATCACCTTTCCAACCAGTTCCTTTGCACCTTTCTTGAAATCCCTTCCTGAGCTGACATCTACCACCTGAAAGACGAAAAATTCTTAAGTTAGAGAAATAGGCTTGATGTTCACTTAAGGAATTTCAAAGGATAACTCTGATTTTTCTCATAAATTATTAAAATTAGACCCAAAATCAGACTAAGTCAAGTTTGAAAATGAAAATCAGAGTTAGAAAACCTTTGGAAATTATGAAACTAAGTCTCATTATGGATTTAGGAGTGAAAATCAGACTCAAAAACATTCTGAAAATTGTGAAATTAAGTCTGACTTATGAAACTTTTCATCTCAAAATTGAAAAAGCACAAAAAAGTAATATGTTTTCTTGATGAAATTCAAAAAAATTTGTGAAAGAAAATCTGAGTGCAGGTCTAACAATCAGAAATTTAGACTGAGAAAATAATTTTGAAGGACTGTGATTTTGAAAATTTGCTTTGAAATGCTTCTAGACCTGAAAATATTGAAGCAATTCTTAAATTTTGTCTGATTTCTTCATTGAAATTATCTTGCACCTACAATTTCACTCTGAAAATCTACTTCATAACTTGGAAAAATTTATTGGAAGAGTTCGAATTCTAAGTATGAAAAGCAAGGTGTGCATAATGAATTCACCAATGTTTATGTTTATAAATTATAGGTAATTCGAACTTGCTTGGCTTTGTTTTTTTTTGTTCTTTTTTGTTTTAAAGAGTTTTAAAACTTATTGGCAATTCCTCTTTGCTTCCTTCTAGAAGCCTTCCCTTCCTTGGGCGAACTTCACCTTGATTTTCAATTCATTTTGCCAAGTTTAAAGCTCCTTCTTTAGGCAAACTCCTCCTTTATTTCCTTTTTTTTCAACTTCTATTAATGCTTGAGCGAGTTTCTTCATGCTTTTTACTTTGTTTTAATTGTTTTAATCCACCTATCAACAATTTCTTTTCAATTTCTTTTCCTTCAACTTGGGCAAACTTCTTGCTTTTCTTGTTTTAATACTTTACCAAATTTCCCCACATGACTTGGGTGAATTCCTTTTGGTTCCACCCCTTTTGCTTTATCACTTTTTCATCTTGCCAAAACTTCAAACCTTTTCCATTTAGGAGAATTCTTTATTTTAGCTTTTTGTGCTTTAATCTTCTTGTCACCAACACTTAGGTGAATTTTTTTATTATTTTTTTTTCCCTTAATCCACCTATGCTTTTCTTGTTTTAATCCACCCAATTTTCCTACTTTAACCTCTAGGCGAACTTCATCTTGTTTTAATTGTTTTTTCCTTTTCTTTCTTTTTGAAAATTTTCCCTTTGCCTATCAAGGGCGGACTTCATCATGGCTTGAGGAACATTTCAATGTGCCTAGGAGGACTTTGCTTGCTCTTGAGAGAAATATTTTCCTCACCTAGGGGGGACTTGCCATGTTGATAGGGAACCTTTGATGCTTGCTTGGGCGGACTTGGTGTGTGTCCAAGGAAGCTTACTTCTTGCCTAGGGCAGTCTTCATCTTATGATAGGGAATTTTCATCCTTAGGCTAGGAAGTCTTCATGTTGAATTGGAAATTTTACCATGTCGTAGGTGGGTTCTACCTTGACTTAGGAATTCTTTACTTGCCAAAGGCGGACTTGATGTGTTGACAAGGAAAATTCCTCATGGAGAGCAAACTTGACTGATAGTTTGGAAATGTTGCCATGCTTAACCAAAATTTCTGATCTTTTCCCTTCAAAGAGCCAACACTATCATCTTTTCTTACCCCTTCCTAGGGCGGACTTCACACAAGGCCAAGGAAGATTATTCATGACTTGGGCGAACTTGCCATGCTCATAAGGAAGATTTCATCATTGCATAGGCGGACTTTGCACCTTGATAGGAAATTTTCATGATGTGAACAAGGAATTTCTTTATTTTGATTCCAAACTTAACCATTTAGTCATGATCTTCAACTAGCTTTTCAAGAATATATCTTATAGATTCAAAAGCCATTTCATACTTGGTTTTCTCTAGATGAATTCTTCCAATCTCACACTTTTCCTAATCTCAAAACCATCCATGATCCCGAAAAAAAGAAAAAAGAAACTTTAGAAAAAAAAAAAGTAACTTTCTATTTTTAGAAAAAAGTAGGCCAAAAAAGCAGGTTCCCGAATTGGCCCCAAAATGCCAAAAACAAAACTTTCTAAATTTAGAAAAAAGCCAAAAAGCAAAACTTCCTATAAAAAAGGAAGTTGTCAAAATTGACCCTAGGAAATTGTGATTTTACTCCTTCAACCCTACTGAGCACATTTATGACACTAGAACATCCATTTGAACACTTTTCCTCGTTGATTTCGATGACTCCTCCAAATTTCAAAAAACTTGACTCATTTGCAAAGGCAAGAAATCAAAGACAAAATCCTAAGAGGCCAAAAACCCTAAAAAGCAAAAAAAAATAAACGGGGGGGTCCCCATTTGCAATGGGGCGATGTGTGAAAATGTCACATGTCCCAAGTTAAAACAATAATACAATTCTGATTCTTAATCTTCAAAAAACACTTATTATTTGAATAACAACACTATCAGCGCTAGCATTCACTTAGATCTTAGACAAATAGATTAAAATTGCTAATTATGCATCAGCAATATCATTGCATTTCAAATAGAAAATGACAAAAATAACTCCTAATCTTCTTATTATAATGAATAGAAAATATTGGAGGGAAATTATAATCTCTTTCTTATTATAATAATGGTTACAACAGAAAGCCACAACAATGGCAAATCAGATCAATACAAAATGCCTAGAGTTTGCATCTAGTGAAGCTCAAATATGAATTTTGTATGAGATCATCCTTCAAAATCACTAAGGGATTTCAACCTAGGATTCCCATGCTTGAACACAAGTACTCAATACATATTTTGGAAGGAATTTGATCAAGTGTAGGTGATGATCTAGATGAAAAGATTGGCTCTTTTATATCCTCCACAAATGACACAAAGTCAATCTTCATGTGCATACACAAATTCAAATTTAAAAAGAGATCATGGGCAGGAAAGATTCCACTTTGAAAGTGATGGTATCAAAAACAAATTATTGGGAAAAATATGACACATGCTGGGAAGCTAGGAGGGGAACAAAAACACAGGAAGAAATGTCAAGGATGAAGAGTTGTCCATAGACTCAAACTATAGGATGAGACATCGAAGATCAAGCAATGGGCATATTGGTAATCATAAGTCCAACAAATACAATGTTGTGGGGGCCAACATGCAAAAGCCATGACAAGATGGAGAAGTCTGAAACTTCGACAACAAGAATGGAAGAGAAGAGTTGAAAGGAAAGTCATACTTAGGAAGGGAAAACACATTGCAGATGAAAACAAGGAAGACACAAGTGCAAACCTAATATGTACATGACACACGAACAAGATTGGGATTCTCTTTTATCAACTAGCCAAAGGAAATGCCTCAATATTCTTCTTCTACCACATTCTCTTGTGTTATTTTGTCTACTATCTTGAGCTAGAGAAGATGGTATTCCATGTTTTTGCCTACTATGTCTACCTACCACTTCTTTTTCTTTCTATATTCAACTCACTTTTCTCTTTTATTCCTTCTTTGTTTTATATATGAAATGCTATGTGATATCTTCATGACTCCACAATTCCATATTCATTTCCAAATGGAGTTTCCCAGGAAGAAACTTTTGTCACGTGGACCCTCTTCAATTTCTACATTGGTTGGAATATTAAGGAATTGCCTAGCTACAACATGCCAAGGTGATAAAATATTTTTTTTAAATGCCTAAGCTGTAACTACTACAATCAACAAATATGTAACTACTAGCTACTGCCTAGAATTGAAATATACTAGCACTAGATGAGTCATGGTTTTAATGTGTTTCCAACTATGTTACCCTGAGTTTCCAGGATGGGGGGATGGGGAATAGGGGTTTCTAGGATATTTTTTTCTTTTCTGAAGAAGGGGACGGCAAGGGACGGCTATATATGTGTGTGTGTGTGTGTGTGTGTGTATATATATATATATATATATATATATATATATATATATATATATATATATATATATATATATATATATATATACATCCTAGCAAACTACAGTAATATGATACCAATTAATGTAGATAAGGATTAGAAACCCAGTGAAAGCTAGCTAATCCTTGCATCTGAAACACGACTCAAACTCCCATTAATGAAGCAACAAACTCAAAGCACAATTTTTTTACTCATCGAAGTCAGATTATTACAACTTATGCCTCAAAGGTTCTCAATCCAGTGACAGGGAATTACAATTCTCCTCGTCTCACATCTCCCTCACACAAACAAGATCAGGCTTCTTTTTTATCAACTAACCAAAGAAAATACCTCAGTACTCTTCTTCTACCACATTCTCTCACATTATTTTATCTACTATCCTCAACTTTGGAGGATTATATTCCATGCTTTTGCCTACTATGTCTACCTCCCTCTTCCTTCTTTCTTTTCTTTTCTAGTATTCGACTCATTTCCTTCTCTTATACCTTCTTTGTTTGTATAATATATAGAATATTATGTGGTATCTTCAAGCCTCCTTGTTCCATATTCATTGATAAGTAGGAGATATTCATTTCCAAATGGAACCATCCACGGAAACTCCTATCACATGGACATGTTGTGACCTAATCTCATATCACCCCATCCCAGATAGGGACCCCCTTAACTTTTAGGCCCTTTTGGTTGTTTGGCTTTTGTTTTTGTGCGTGTCAGTGGCAATCTCTTCAATCTCTCTGCGTTACGGATGTTTAGGAGTCAATTAGGATTAATCTGCTTCTCTGTCAAGCAAATTTTGTCAAGTCTAGGGCTTGTTTTATCCTTTTTCTAGGGTTTTGCCTTTTGTCCTAGACTTTAGGGGTTCCTGTTAGGGTTTCATGAAAACAAAGCATACGACTGGAATCAGGACCCTTCAAGGGACCTCCCAGTGAAATTTGAGCCCAAACGGAGCAACTTTCTATTTTTAGAAAGTCCCTATTTTTTACGGATTTTTCCAAGTCCAAGAATGTCGCCATTTTGCCAAAAATCAAACTTACTATTTTTAGAAATTTCTATTTTTAGTAACTTTCTATTTTTACTAAGTCGTCCTGCATCTTGTCTTGGGCTCTAACTCTGACATTTTGGAAAGTTTCTATTTCAGGAAAGTCAATTTGTGGCAGGATCAGGCTAGCAGACAGCGGAGAATCAACATGCACAATCACTTCTAAATCTAGAAAGTTGAAAGCAGACAAGTAGGGGTCTAAAATGGTTAAATGTGAAGAATCATCCCTGAAGTGGAAGGTCAAAATATTCTAAGTCTGGAAGCATTCACAAGTGGAAAATTCCACCTCTCCATGAACACCTCCAAAATACGCCTAGGTCAAGGCTGGGGCACCAAAACCATAAATGCATTCACAAGTGGAAAATTCCACCTCTCCATGGACACCTCCAAAATGCGCCCAGGTTAGGGCTGGGACACCAAAACCAGAAATGCATTCACAAGTGGAAAATTCCACCTCTCCATGGACACCTCCAAAATGCGCCCAGGTTAGGGCTGGGGTGCTGAATTGAGAAATGCATTCACAAGTGGAAAATTCCATCTCTCCATGGACATGTTGAAAATGCGCCTAGGTCTGGGCTAAGGCGCTGAATTGAGAAAGCCATTCACAGAAGGAAAATTCGTGAATCCTTGGCGTGGTAAAAAATTTCATTCAAGCAAAAAATTTGAAATTTTGCCTAAGGCATGGAATCCAAGGAGTCAAGGAGGAATAAAAGGTAGAATTCCCCTCGGGCGAATTTTCAATTATGCTATTTTTAAACATCAAATC
Organism: Cryptomeria japonica; assembly: GCF_030272615.1. Lineage (NCBI taxonomy): Eukaryota > Viridiplantae > Streptophyta > Pinopsida > Cupressales > Cupressaceae > Cryptomeria > Cryptomeria japonica. Next base: position 186,274,567 of record NC_081405.1, read on the forward strand.
CCGACCAAATATGGAAATTTTTATAGATTCAAAATCGGGACAAAATTCCCAATCCAATGAACCTGACTCCTAAAATTTAGGAAGATCCCTAAAAAATAGGGATGTGAAGAAGAGGCATGAAAATTCCTTCTAAAGCAGGAAATGGCAGGTTGGAGTGGAATTGAGCAAATCCTAAGAAAGATCCTTCGGAATTGGAAAGAATGAAATCAATGAGTTGGCAGGAGGAATCTTCCAAGTATGACGCATGACTTGGAGCATTTAAGGAAAGTTCTAAATTTGAACTCACACGCATGGGAAATTGCCTTGCATGGCATAGTAATTAAGGAAAGTATGACACGCCATAAATGCAATTACTAATTTGATGCCTCTTGGGAATTCTATATAAGTTGGGAAAAACATTTCATTTTTCACGTGCAAGATTCAGGAAAGAAAGAGTAAAGAAGCAAAGAGTTTTTATACTTAGTCTCTATTTTCATCATTTCGAAGTATTCCCAAGATGGCGGAACCTAGCAAGGCGGCTACTATCTCCAGGCAGGCATTGATCAAAGCAGAGATGAAAGGTTTTCTTCCCCATTCTCGGTTGAATTCAAGATGGGAAGAGATCAGCGATACCAACTTCGGCACGTTCAACTGGGATGCATTTAAGATAAGAATGTTCGGAACTGCAGGACACAATCCATCTCCGGCAGCTGTCAAATTTCTGAGAAGTGGAATAGTTGCAGCAGCTGGCTTTCCTCCCGCCATTCAATGCCCAGATCTAGTCTTGGAATGTGCAGCACATTACAATCTGGAGCGGAAGACAATCTCAACGCCAGACGGCAAGTTGCTTGCAACATTGACTCCAGAGGCAATTGGTGAAGCCTTCGAAATCCCTTCACATTACTCCATGACGTACAGGACCAACAGCGAAGCTCAAGCAGTCTATGAAGCAGGCCCCACCAGATGTGTCGATTTGATCAACAAGTAGTGGTTGTTGAAGCCTAGAGTACACGTTTCCAAGATGCCCAAAACTCTCACAATCCTCGAGTTCAAGCAAGAGTATGTGGACATGATAAAGATGTTGAGCAAAGTAATGGGATGCTCACACTCGGTAAACTTCGAGCCTTGGATGTTCTTCTACATAGGCGAGATCATGAATTCGAATACACTGATCGACTGGGCTAGATTGATCAGCCACTACTTGCATGAACAATTGAAGAACCTCCAGGAGAAAAGATCTCAGTTCTTTTCCATGAGTTCCTACCTATTCTATATGCTTGCACAAAGGGGAGGATTCGATGGGCTACCAGCAAAGGGGGTCATGTGCTGCGGGCCAGCTCAGTTGAAGGTGCATGAATGTTATCCTCAACTACATCTCCACAATGTGAATTCTTACAAGTTGGAGAATGACACCTTTACCATGTACCTGACACGACTTATGCAAAATAAGTTGCACATGAGGTTGTCTCCACAGGAAAGTGCTTTGGTCCAGAAGTATGGCATCGTGTTCCTGCAGTTCCCCAAGTTAACCTACGTCAGGACATAGGGCTTCTCCTTCCAGTCTTACAAATTGCCTAGATATCTATCAGATAAGCTTATATTGCTCGAGCTCATGAGGCAGTTGATTGCCTACAATCAGTTGTAGAAGAAGAAGAAGAAGAAGCAATCTATTGAATTTCCGATTGTCTTGGGAGATCTCGTGGAGATATGCCCAGGATTGGAGGCTGTTGAAAGTGCAGCAGGCGAATTGGCATTCTATCACCTACCATTTTACACTTCCAGGGCCCAATATGATCCTTACAACCAGATTAGTAAGGTTGCCAGTGTCAAATTCATACATAGATTTCACTTAGAGGATTACTGGGTAGCTGTCGAGGATGACTTTGAGGTCCGGAGAAGAATGCACTCTGGACTACCCCTTGACACAATCAAAATAAGTGAGATTCATCAGGGACCAGACCAGGTGAAGGAAGACTCAGATTTGATGCAACCTGAATTCGAGAGGATAAAGGATCAACCTATCCTGTTGCCAGATTGGTCGAAGCCTGAGGTAGATGATTTGAACATTTTGGCTAGGCCAGTGCTAAAATTCACTAAGCACTAGATTGACAGGCAGACAAGAAAGTTGGTGGAAAACCATGTCCATTTGACATACCAGCTGATGGGAAATCTGGATTCTCACAGCGAGGCAACTAAAGGCTCTTCCCAGGGTCAGGCAGGAAGAGAGGCCCGGATGGAAAAAGGAAAGAGTGCCCCAAAGAGGCCAAGGGTAACAAAGATGAAGGATACCCAATAGGAAATCCTGCACGAGGTTCAACAGGAGGCCCAGCAAGAGGAACCCCCACAAAAGAGAACGAGGACAGGAAGGGAGCATTCACCAGTTAGTTCATCGAGCGTACAAGAAGTAGAGATGTTCCCTAATCCCACAGGCCCACTTCCAAGGAACGTTCCAGCACCTGACATACTTAGTATCAATGCTTCACAGGGTCGCCATCAGCCAAGAAGTCAAAGGCAAGAAGTTTCCCCGCACCTGGAAGAAGTTCGCCAGGATAATTTCTTAGAGACTATCCTTGGCGAAATGGAAGAAGAATTTCAAGAATAGGAGCATGCAGAGGATTACAGCCATTCCATTCCTGCACCAGATTGGTTGGTAGTTAGATTGGGAAATGAAGCAAAAGGAGGGACCAATCTTGCTCAGGAATTAGAACAATTATTGAAGAGGATGGATCAGCCGCCGGAAAGGAAGGCCCCCCGGAAGTTCTCCAAGGTAGTTAGGGAAGAATCTGGAGCCCATACCTTGCACATTGTTGAACCTGCAGTGGATAATGATAGGAGTGAGATTAGACAGGAAGATTACATCATCAGACAGGTGGATCTTGGCCATGCTTCCACCGGTCAAGTAATGGGAGATTTTGACGATTCTTCCTTTGCCATGAAGGAGAAATTGTTGAAGTCAAATGTAAGCGGCTGAAGGAGGAAAACAGATTCCTATGCGAATACGTCAGGAGTTTCAAAAAACCCCTCAGGGAAGCAGGTCCTTTGTCCACTCCCCCTCCCTTCCTTCCCAAGGAAGTAATTGATGATGCAGAACTTACAAAGGCAATGGCATAGAATTCCCGAGAATGGGTAGAAGATGTTTATGCTGAGGCAGGGAAATTTGTAGAAGATCTAGCTCAGCTCCATTTGAGGTTCGTGGCCCTCCTAAGTAGATTGGAAACGACGAAAGGACTATGGGAAGATGTTGATGTCTACCAAGATTTAACCATTTCCCAACTCAGGGCTCTGACAAAGACTCCAAGGCAAACATTGGTAGACGGGAAAGTGATCCAAGAGAATGAAGCCTATGACTTTCTCCGATGGTTCTACGCCATCTGTTCAGGGAAGAACACCCTTGATAAATTCAGCATTGATTTCGTCACCTTGAAGGAGTCTATCAAAGGGATACAGGAAGAAATCCTCAGTGCCATGGAAGGTTTATTTTCAAGGAAACTCAGCGACGAAGGAATAACGGTGAATTCCTTGAAATCCCAGTTGTATGATTTGTTCTTCGTCGGTTCGTTTCCTAAAGAACACTTTGCAAATGTTTCTTCATTCTCCGGTATGATGAAGAAAACACAGGAAGCCATGGCAGAGTCGGAAGGTTTCTTTTCCAGAAGCGAAGAGGAGATTGCCTTGATGGAGCTCAACATCGAGAATGTGCCAAGTGTCTCCATCAGAGAACTAGAGGCCGTCATCGGTAGGTTCATCGCATATTGCATTAATGAACGAGATAATGGTCGTCCATTTTTGGACGAAAGTCTTTTGACTGAAAAGTGATGGCGTATTTATGGCTAAAGGAACATTGACTAGGCGTGGGACCGGTCAACGCATGCCATTACAGGATAAGGAATCTTCTTGCATGTTGTCCTCTTATTATGGTTTTATGATGGATTCTTCTTGCATGTCGACATCACTTGGTGAGTGATGGGCATTTATGACGACGTCAGTTACATTCCGGGCATGATCATCATCATGGGCGCTATTCTAGGCCCTTTTAAATTTATTGTAAGTGGGCGTAATGGGTTATTTAATGCATGTTAATGCATGGTAGCTTATGCAAGATACGATCTTCCTAACCTTCCTTGTTCTGTTATTTATCTACATGCTTCATGTCTGACTTATATTAAATGCTATAAGTTATCGGGTTAAATTAGCCGATACATACTTGCTATCGGATGCATAAACATTGGCACTGATTCACATCTGTTATCGAGCTCAATTATATCGAGCATATTTGTTATCGGGTTTAATGAATACACCGCTTCATTGGCATTAACATTGGTTAACAAATGCACCGGTTGGATTATATTCATCGTGCACTTTGAATCATCGGTGTTTGTATGAACCGATTCATTAAATTGATCAGTCATTATATTATGATATTACAATATGCTATCGAGGGTTTTTGAACCGATAATCAGCATTGTGTTAATGGTATAATTATAAAGGCACCGATCAATGGGTGCATTGATCAAGGCATGACCGGTCAATACACCAATTGACCGGTTACCTAAATAATATATATGCCAATTGAATTCATTTGGAGAAGACATAGAAAATATTAAATGATCTCTCTCCTTCAGACCTGCAGATAAAAATCAGATTTATTAGACATTGACATAATTCCTCATATCCATATATAGCATTCATAGTTCATAACTTGTTCTTTAATTAAAATTGAAATAACTTTACATGGTATCAGAGCCAAGGTAATCGAACCTAAGGCTATTCAATTTTGATAAAATTCAAGGACTAAGTTACAAACTACATCACATTTCCATAATGGCCAACACTATTAGATTCGAAGATAGACTCGGAGGTAGCGAAGATTCTTCAGCTTGGAAGTTTAGAATCAAAATGATTTTAAGAGAAAACAAAGTTGATTCATATGTCCAAACTGAAAGTGCACAACCAGAAGATGAAACCGAGAAATCCACATGGATCGAGGGAAATGATAAGGCTATTAAAATAATAGTGGATGGAGTAAGAAATAATATAATGCCCATCATTAGAAAGCAGGAGACGGCTTATAAAATGTTCAAGGCACTTGAAAGGACATTTGAGATATCAAATGCAAGTCGTACTCTAGCACTAAAACGAGAAATAAATCATATCACCATAAACAAAGGGGAGACAATCAACGCCTACTTCATGCGGATATCAGTTCTAAAAGATGACCTTGCAACTCTGGACTACGAGATCCAAGGCAAAGAACTAACACTCATTGCTTTAAATGGGTTGCCTAGTGGATGGAGCACATTTGTCCAAGGCATCAGTGCAAGGTCCAAATATCCTAAGTTTGAAAGACTAAGAGATGATTGTCTACAAGAAGAATCCCGATTGAACAAGGTAGGAATAAAACAGAAGAATATAGATGAAGACTTGCAAGTCCTAAATACAAACATCAATAAGAAGTACAAAAAGAAGCAATTCAGGAAAAGAAAAGCTAAACAAGGCAAGAACACTTCTAAGAAAGACCTATCACATGTTCAATGTTATAGGTGTGACAAATTCGGACACTATGTTGCAAACTGTCCAGAGAAAGGGAAGCAAGCCACATTTGCAAAAGTGAGGAAATCTAGAAAAGAAAATGACTCTGAGAACTATGTCCTCTACTCAGCACTTACAAGCCATACTTCAAACAAATCTAACTCATGGGTGATCGACAGTGGTTCATCCAGACACATCACCGACTTTAGAGAAATACTAGACTCCATGATAGAGAAAGATGATGAGGAAGTAACCATCGGAGACGATTCTTCACATCCAGTCAGAGGAATTGGAACCTGCACCATCAAACTGAAGACAGGCATGTCACTACGACTTGAAGAAGTACTATATGTTCCAGGCATCAAAAGAAATCTAATCTCCATATCAGCACTAGAAGATCAAGGATACAGAGTGACCTTCATGGAAAACAAGGTGTTGGCTTGGCCAAAGAGATCCTCCATCAAAGACGCTAAGGTCATTGGTCAAAGACAAGGCTATTTGTATGAGCTATGTACAGAGCCCAATCTAGCATTGATCTATGAAGCAACTAATGCAAATGAAGTATGGCACAGGAGATTAGGCCATCTGAATTATAGAGCTTTGTCAACCATGGGAAACCTTGTCACAGGTCTACCTAAGTTGAAGCAATATCATTCAGAGGCATGCAAAGGGTGTGCCTTAGGTAAAAATACCAAAAATGCATTTCAGAATAGTACTAGGAAAACTAGCAAAGTTTTGGAGTTAATTCATTCTGATGTATGTGGACCTATGTCCGTACCCTCGCTAGGGGGATTTTTGTACTATGTAATTTTTGTTGATGACTACTCTAGGAAGACGTGGATCTACTTTCTGAAATGTAAAGAATCAGAAGAGATCCTAAGTAGGTTCAAAGAGTTTAAAACATTAACAAAAAATCTCTCTGAAAACAAAATTAAAACCTTAAGAACTGACAATGGGGGGAATACACATCAGGACTATTTAAAGACTTTTGTAGAAATTCTGGGATTAAGAGGGAGTTGACAATACCTTATAATCCACAACAAAATGGAGTAGCTGAAAGGAAAAATAGGACCATAGTAGAAGCTGCCAAAGCCATGATACTAGATCAAAATCTAAACTTGAACCTTTGGGCAGAAGCAACTAACACTGCTGTGTACATACAAAATAGATGTCGTCATTCACACCTTGAAGATAAAACTCCTGAGGAAGTCTTTACCAAGACAAAACCAGATATCAGCCATCTTAGGATATTTGGGTGTCTGATCTATATTCATGTACCTAAAGAGAAAAGACTAAAACTAGAACCCTCTGGAAAAAGGGGAATACTTGTAGGATACAATGAAACTTCTAAAGCCTACAGAATCTATGTATAAGGGTAGAGAAATATTGAACTTGGTATGGATGTAATCTTCGAAGAAGATTTAGCCTTCAAAAGGGCCCAAAATACAATAGAACCTGAAATTCATAATCCTACTCCTAACCTAGAAGAAGAACCTACTCCTGAGCTTCAGAGGGAGTATCTTGAGGAAACTATAAGTGAAACACAAGACCCACCTATAGATAATCGCAAGAAAAGACCACTATGGGCCACCAAAACTATTGCAGAAGCTTAGAAGTTCGCTGCTCCTTCAGGAACTTTCAAGGAAAGCAAGAGGCCTAATAAATTCATCAACTATGTTGCACTTATGAATGATCTCTCTAAAGCTGAACCTAACAATGTTTCAGATGCACTCAAACATCAAGTATGGATAGATGCCATGACTGAAGAATATCAGTCCATTATGAAGAATGATGTTTGGGAGATTGTTCCTAGGCCAACCAAGAAGTCTGTCGTGTCTTCTAAATGGTTGTTTAAAATCAAGCATGTTGCAGATGGCAGTATTGAAAAACACAAGGCTAGATTTGTAGCTAGAGGGTTCTCACAGAAGGAAGGAATAGATTACGAAGAAACATTTGCACCTGTTGCCAGGTACACATCAGTAAGAGTTGTCCTAGCCATTGCAGCAGCAAAGGGGTGGAAGGTACATCAGATGGATGTTAAAACAGCATTCCTAAATGGCGAGATCATGGAAGAAGTCTACTTAGAGCAACCTGAAGGGTTTGAAATTCATAATGCAAAGTCTCATGTGTGTAGACTCAAGAAAGCTCTTTATGGGCTCAAACAGGCTCCCAGAGTTTGGTATGAAAGAATTGACACCTATCTCTCAAAGCTGGGTTTCTCTAAGAATGATGCATATCCTAATCTCTACCTCAAAAGAAATAAAGGTTATATGTTAATATTAATTTTATATGTTGATGACTTATTAATTACAGGAGATGATCACCTAATAGATCAATGCAAGAAAGATCTATCCACAGAATTTGATATGAAAGACTTGGGGCTTCTTCATTACTTCCTAGGATTGGAAGTATGGCAAAATTCTGATAATATTGTACTGAACCAAGGGAAGTACACCTTGGACATATTGACAAGATTTGGAATGCTAAACTGCAG